>NW_026137431.1:0-44894 GCF_009805555.1 Andrographis paniculata
TGCAATTAGAACTATAGAGCACAAAGTAAGTATAATCTATAACATGCTATATAATATAAAGGAAAACCATTGAAAAAAACAAAAGCGCTAATATTACTAATTTCGAACACTCTACAACAAATACGAAAAGCACTGCAATTATAACAATAGAGCACAAAGTAAGTATAATATCCATAACATGCTATATAATACATGAAAAACATTGAAAAAAACGAAAGCGCTAAATGTACTAATTTCGACACGAACACTCTACAACAAATACGAAAGCACTACAATTAGAACTATAGAGCACAAAGTAAGTATAATCTATAACATGCTATATAATATAAAGGAAAACCATTGAAAAAACAAAAGCGCTAAATATACTAATTTCGAACACTCTACAACAAATACGAAAAGCATACAATTAGAACATATAGCAAAAAGTAAGTATATCCATAAACATGCTATATAATATACAGGAAAACATTGAAAAAACGAAAGCGCTAAATGTACTAATTTCGAAACACTCTACAACAAATACGAAAAGCATGCAATTAGAACTATAGAGCACAAAATAAGTATAATCTATAACATGCTATATAATATAAAGGAAACCATTGAAAAAACAAAAGCGCTAAATACTAATTTCGAACACTCTACAACAAATACGAAAAGCATTGCAATTAGAACTATAGAGCACAAGTAAGTATAATCTATAACATGCTATATATATAAAGGAAAACCATTGAAAAAACAAAAGCGCTAAATATACTAATTTCGAACACTCTACAAAAAATACGAAAATACTACAATAATAACAATAGAGCACAAAGTAAGTATAATCTATAACATGCTATATAATATACAGGAAAAACATTGAAAAAACGAAAGCTCTAATGTACTAATTTCGAACACTCTACAACAAATACGAAAAGCATTGCAATTAGAACTATAGAGCACAAAGTAAGTATAATCTATACATGCTATATAATATAAAGGAAAACCATTGAAAAACAAAAGCGCTAAATATACTAATTTCGAACACTCTACACACATACGAAAAGCACTGCAATTAGAACTATAGAGCACAAAGTAAGTATAATCTATAACATGCTATATAATATAAAGGAAAAACAATGAAAAAACAAAAGCGCTAAATATACTAATTTCGAACACTCTACAACAAATACGAAAAGCACTGCAATTAGAACTATAGAGCAAAAAGTAAGTATAATCTATAACATGCTATATAATATAAAGGAAAAACCATTGAAAAAACAAAAGCGCTAAATATACTAATTTCGAACACTCTACAACAAATACGAAAAGCACTGCAATTAGAACTATAGAGCACAAAGTAAGTAAATCTATAACATGCTATATAATATAAGGAAAACCATTGAAAAAACAAAGCGCTAAATATACTAATTTCGAACACTCTACAACAAATACGAAAAGCACTTCAATTAGAACAATAGAGCACAAAGTAAGTATAATCTATAACATGCTATATAATATAAGGAAAAACATTGAAAAAACAAAAGCGCTAAATGTACTAATTTCGAACACTCTACAACAAATACGAAAAGCACTGCAATTAGAACTATAGAGCACAAAGTAAGTATAATCTATAACATGCTATATAATATAAAGGAAAACTTGAAAAAACAAAGCGCTAAATATACTAATTTCGAACACTCTACACAAATACGAAAAAGCACACAATTAGAACATAGAGCACAAAGTAAGTATAATCTATAACATGCTATATAATATAAAGGAAAAACATTGAAAAAACAAAAGCGCTAATGTACTAATTTCGAACACTCTACAACAAATACGAAAAGCACTCAATTAGAACTATAGAGCACAAAGTAAGTATAATCTATAACATGCTATATATATAAAGGAAACATTGAAAAAACAAAAGCGCTAAATGTACTAATTTCGAACACTCTACAACAAATACGAAACCACTGTAATTAGAACTATAGAGCACAAAGTAAGTATAATCTATAACATGCTATATAATATAAAGGAAAACATTGAAAAAACAAAAGCGCTAAATATACTAATTTCGAACACTCTACAACAAATACGAAAAGCATTCCAATTAGAACTATAGAGCACAAAATAAGTATAATCTATAACATGCTATATAATATAAAGGAAAAACATTGAAAAAACAAAACGGCTAAATATACTAATTTCGAACACTCTACAACAAATACGAAAAGCACTGCAATTAGAACTATAGAGCACAAAGTAAGTATAATCTATAACATGCTATATAATATAAGGAAAAACATTGAAAAAAACAAAGCGCTAAATATACTAATTTCGAACACTCTACAACAAATACGAAAAGCACTGCAATTAGAACAATAGAGCCAAAGTAAGTATAATCTATAACATGCTATATAATATAAAGGAAAAACATTGAAAAAACAAAAGCGCTAAATGTACTAATTTCGAACACTCTACAACAAATACGAAAAGCACTAATATAACAATAGAGCACAAAGTAAGTATAATATCTATAACATGCTATATAATATAAAGGAAAAACATTGAAAAAACAAAGCGCTAAATATACTAATTTCGAACACTCTACAACAACAATACGAAAAGCATTGCAATTAGAACTATAGAGCACAAAGTAAGTATAATCTATACATGCTATATAATATAAAGAAAACCATTGAAAAAACAAAAGCGCTAAATATACTAATTTCGAACACTCTACAACAAATACGAAAAGCACTTCAATTAGAACTATAGAGCACAAGTAAGTATAATCTATAACATGCTATATAATATAAAGAAAAACATTGAAAAAAACAAAAGCGCTAAATGTACTAATTTCGAACACTCTACAACAAATACGAAACACTGCAATTAGAACTATAGAGCACAAAGTAAGTATAATCTATAACATGCTATATAATATAAAAGGAAAAACATTGAAAAAACAAAAGCGCTAAATATACTAATTTCGAACACTCTACAACAATACGAAAAAAAGCACTACAATTAGAACAATAGAGCACAAAGTAAGTATAATCTATAACATGCTATATAATATAAAGGAAAAACATTGAAAAAACAAAAAAGCGCTAAATGTACTAATTTCGAACACTCTACAACAAATACGAAAAGCACTGCAATTAGAACTATAGAGCACAAAGTAAGTATAATATATAACATGCTATATAATATAGGAAAAAACATTGAAAAAACAAAAGCGCTAAATGTACTAATTTCGAACACTCTACAACAAATACGAAAAGCACTGCAATTAGAACTATAGAGCACAAAGTAAGTATAATCTATAACATGCTATATAATATAAAGGAAAAACATTGAAAAAAAAAAAGCGCTAAATATACTAATTTCGAACACTCTACAACAAATACGAAAAGCACTTCCAATTAGAACTATATAGCACAAAGTAAGTATAATCTATAACATGCTATATAATATAAAGGAAAACCATTGAAAAAACAAAAGCGCTAAATATACTAATTTCGAACACTCTACAACAAATACGAAAAGCACTGCAATTAGAACTATAGAGCACAAAGTAAGTATAATCTATAACATGCTATATAATATAAAGGAAAAACATTGAAAAAACAAAAGCGCTAAATATACTAATTTCGAACACTCTACAACAAATACGAAAAAGCACTGCAATTAGAACTATAGAGCACAAAGTAAGTATAATCTATAACATGCTATATAATATAAAGGAAAAACATTGAAAAAACAAAAGCGCTAAAGTACTAATTTCGAACACTCTACAACAAATACGAAAAGCACTGCAATTAGAACTATAGAGCACAAAGTAAGTATAATCTATAACATGCTATATAATATAAAGAAAAACATTGAAAAAAAAAAGCGCTAAATATACTAATTTCGAACACTCTACAACAAATACGAAAAGCACTGCAATTAGAACTATAGAGCACAAAGTAAGTATAATCTATAACATGCTATATAATATAAAGGAAAAACATTGAAAAAACAAAAGCGCTAAATGTACTAATTTCGAACACTCTACAACAAATACGAAAAGCACTGCAATTAGAACTATAGAGCACAAAGTAAGTATAAATCTATACATGCTATATAATATAAAGAAAAAACATTGAAAAAACAAAAGCGCTAAATATACTAATTTCGAACACTCTACAACAAATACGAAAAGCACTGCAATTAGAACTATAGAGCACAAAGTAAGTATAATCTATAACATGCTATATAATATAAAGGAAAAACATTGAAAAAACAAAGCGCTAAATATACTAATTTCGAACACTCTACAACAAATACGAAAAAGCACTCAATTAGAACTATAGAGCACAAAGTAAGTATAATCTATAACATGCTATATAATATAAAGGAAAACATTGAAAAAAAAAAGCGCTAAATATACTAATTTCGAACACACTACAACAAATACGAAAAGCACTGCAATTAGAACTATAGAGCACAAAGTAAGTATAATCTATAACATGCTATATAATATAAAGGAAAAACATTGAAAAAACAAAAGCGCTAAATATACTAATTTCGAACACTCTACAACAAATACGAAAAGCACTGCAATTAGAACTATAGAGCACAAAGTAAGTATAATCTATAACATGCTATATAATATAAAGGAAAAACATTGAAAAAAAAAGCGCTAAATGTACTAATTTCGAACACTCTACAACAAATACGAAAAGCACTGCAATTAGAACTATAGAGCACAAAGTAAGTATAATCTATAACATGCTATATAATATAAAGGAAAAACATTGAAAAAACAAAGCGCTAAATATACTAATTTCGAACACTCTACAACAAATACGAAAAGCACTGCAATTAGAACTATAGAGCACAAAGTAAGTATAATCTATAACATGCTATATAATAAAGGAAAAACATTGAAAAAACAAAAGCGCTAAATATACTAATTTCGAACACTCTACAACAAATACGAAAAGCACTGCAATTAGAACTATAGAGCACAAAGTAAGTATAATCTATAACATGCTATATAATATAAAGGAAAACATTGAAAAAACAAAAGCGCTAAATATACTAATTTCGAACACTCTACAACAAATACGAAAAAGCACTGCAATTAGACAATAGAGCACAAAGTAAGTATAATCTAAACATGCTATATAATATAAAAAGTAAAAAAAAAAAAAAAAAAAAGCGCTAAATAATAATTTCGAACACTCTACAACAATACGAAAAAAGCACTGCAATTAGAACTATAGAGCACAAAGTAAGTATAATCTATAACATGCTATATAATATAAAGGAAAAACATTGAAAAACAAAAGCGCTAAATGTACTAATTTCGAACACTCTACAACAAATACGAAAAGCACTGCAATTAGAACTATAGAGCACAAAGTAAGTATAATCTCTAAACATGCTATATAATATAAAGGAAAAATTGAAAAAACAAAAGCGCTAAATGTACTAATTTCGAACACTCTACAACAAATACGAAAAGCACTGCAATTAGAACTATAGAGCACAAAGTAAGTATAATCTATAACATGCTATATAATATAAAGGAAAACATTGAAAAAACAAAAGCGCTAAATATACTAATTTCGAACACTCTACAACAAATACGAAAAGCACTGCAATTAGAACTATAGAGCACAAAGTAAGTATAATCTATAACATGCTATATAATATAAAGGAAAAACATTGAAAAAACAAAAGCGCTAAATATACTAATTTCGAACACTCTACAACAAATACGAAAAGCACTGCAATTAGAACTATAGAGCACAAAGTAAGTATAATCTATAACATGCTATATAATATAAAGGAAAAACATTGAAAAACAAAAGCGCTAAATATACTAATTTCGAACACTCTACAACAAATACAAAAAACGCACAACAATTATAGAAACTAATAGAGCACAAGTAAGTATAATCTATAACATGCTATATAATATAAAGGAAAAACATTGAAAAAACAAAAGCGCTAAATGTACTAATTTCGAACACTCACTCTACAACAAATACGAAAAGCACTGCAATTAGAACTATAGAGCACAAAGTAAGTATAATATCTATAACATGCTATATAATATAAAGAAAAAACATTGAAAAAACAAAAGCGCTAAATATACTAATTTCGAACACTCTACAACAAATACGAAAAGCACTGCAATTAGAACTATAGAGCACAAAGTAAGTATAATCTATAACATGCTATATAATATAAAGGAAAAACATTGAAAAAACAAAAGCGCTAAATGTACTAATTTCGAACACTCTACAACAAATACGAAAAGCACACTATTAGAACTATATAGCACAAAGTAAGTATAATCTATAACATGCTATATAATATAAAGAAAAACATTGAAAAACAAAACGCTAAATATACTAATTTCGAACACTCTACAACAAATACGAAAAGCACTGCAATTAGAACTATAGAGCACAAAGTAAGTATAATCTATAACATGCTATATAATATAAAGAAAAACATTGAAAAAACAAAAGCGCTAAATATACTAATTTCGAACACTCTACAACAAATACGAAAAAGCACTGCAATTAGAACTATAGAGCACAAAGTAAGTATAATCTATAACATGCTATATAATATAAGGAAAACATTGAAAAAAAAAGCGCTAAATGTACTAATTTCGAACACTCTACAACAAATACGAAAAGCACTGCAATTAGAACTATAGAGCACAAAGTAAGTATAATCTATAACATGCTATATAATATAAAGGAAAACATTGAAAAACAAAAAGCGCTAAATATACTAATTTCGAACACTCTACAACAAATACGAAAAAAGCACTGCAATTAGAACTATAGAGCACAAAGTAAGTATAATCTATAACATGCTATATAATAAAAGGAAAAACATTGAAAAAAAAAAGCGCTAAATGTACTAATTTCGAACACTCTACAACAAATACGAAAAGCACTGCAATTAGAACTATAGAGCACAAAGTAAGTATAATCTATAACATGCTATATAATATAAAGGAAAACCATTGAAAAAACAAAAGCGCTAAATATACTAATTTCGAACACTCTACAACAAATACGAAAAGCACTGCAATTAGAACTATAGAGCACAAAGTAAGTATAATCTATAACATGCTATATAATAAAGGAAAAACATTGAAAAAACAAAAGCGCTAAATATACTAATTTCGAACACTCTACAACAAATACGAAAAGCATGCAATTAGAACTATAGAGCACAAAGTAAGTATAATCTATAACATGCTATATAATATAAAGGAAAAACATTGAAAAAACAAAAGCGCTAAATATACTAATTTCGAAACACTACAACAAAAAAAAAAAAGCACTGCAATTAGAACATATAGAGCACAAAGTAAGTATAATCTATAACATGCTATATAATATAAAGGAAAAACATTGAAAAAACAAAAGCGCTAAATGTACTAATTTCGAACACTCTACAACAAATATACGAAAAGCACTGCAATTAGAACTATAGAGCACAAAGTAAGTATAATCTATAACATGCTATATAATATAAGGAAAAACATTGAAAAAAAAAAAAGCTAAATGTACTAATTTCGAACACTCTACAACAAATACGAAAAGCACTGTAATTAGAACTATAGAGCACAAAGTAAGTATAATCTATAACATGCTATATAATATAAAGGAAAACATTGAAAAAACAAAGCGCTAAATATACTAATTTCGAACACTCTACAACAAATACGAAAAGCACTGCAATTAGAACTATAGAGCACAAAGTAAGTATAATCTATAACATGCTATATAATATAAAGGAAAACATTGAAAAACAAAAGCGCTAAATATACTAATTTCGAACACTCTACAACAAATACGAAAAGCACTGCAATTAGAACTATAGAGCACAAAGTAAGTATAATCTATAACATGCTATATAATATAAAGGAAAAACATTGAAAAACAAAAGCGCTAAATATACTAATTTCGAACACTCTACAACAAATACGAAAAGCACTGCAATTAGAACAATAGAGCACAAAGTAAGTATAATCTATAACATGCTATATAATATAAAGGAAAAACATTGAAAAAAACAAAGCGCTAAATGTACTAATTTCGAACACTCTACAACAAATACGAAAAGCACTGCAATTAGAACAATAGAGAGCACAAAGTAAGTATAATCTATAACATGCTATATAATATAAAGAAAAACATTGAAAAAAAAAGCGCTAAATATACTAATTTCGAACACTCTACAACAAATACGAAAAGCATGCAATTAGAACTATAGAGCACAAAGTAAGTATAATCTATAACATGCTATATAATATAAAGAAAAACATTGAAAAAACAAAAGCGCTAAATGTACTAATTTCGAACACTCTACAACAAATACGAAAAGCACTGCATTATAACTATAGAGCACAAGTAAGTATAATCTATAACATGCTATATAATATAAAGGAAAACATTGAAAAACAAAAACGCTAAATTACTAATTTCGAACACTCTAGAACTCTACAACAAATACGAAAAGCACTGCAATTAGAACTATAGAGCACAAAGTAAGTATAATCTATAACATGCTATATAATATAAAGGAAAAACATTGAAAAAACAAAGCGCTAAATATACTAATTTCGAACACTCACACACAAATACGAAAAAAAGCACTGCAATTAGAACTATAGAGCACAAAGTAAGTATACTATAACATGCTATAATATAAAAGAAAAACATTGAAAAAAAAAAGCGCTAAATGTACTAATTTCGAACACTCTACAACAAATACGAAAAGCACTGCAATTAGAACTATAGAGCACAAAGTAAGTATAATCTATAACATGCTATATAATATAAAGGAAAACATTGAAAAAACAAAATGCTAAATATACTAATTTCGAACACTCTACAACAAATACGAAAAGCACTGCAATTAGAACTATAGAGCACAAAGTAAGTATAATCTATAACATGCTATATAATATAAAGAAAAACATTGAAAAAAAAAGCGCTAAATGTACTAATTTCGAACACTCTACAACAAATACGAAAAGCACTGCAATTAGAACTATAGAGCACAAAGTAAGTATAATCTATAACATGCTATATAATAAAAGGAAAAACATTGAAAAAACAAAAGCGCTAAATATACTAATTTCGAACACTCTACAACAAATACGAAAAAAAAGCACAATTAGAACTATAGAGCACAAAGTAAGTATAATCTATAACATGCTATATAATATAAAGGAAAACATTGAAAAAAAAAAAGCGCTAAATGTACTAATTTCGAACACTCTACAACAAATACGAAAACACTGCAATTAGAACTATAGAGCACAAAGTAAGTATAATCTATAACATGCTATATAATATAAGGAAAAACATTGAAAAAACAAAAGCGCTAAATGTACTAATTTCGAACACTCTACAACAAATACGAAAAGCACTTAATTAGAACTATAGAGCACAAAGTAAGTATAATCTATAACATGCTATATAATATAAAGGAAAACATTGAAAAAACAAAAGCGCTAAATACTAATTTCGAACACTCTACAACAAATACGAAAAGCACTGCAATTAGAACTATAGCACAAAGTAAGTATAATCTATAACATGCTATATAAAAAAGGAAAACATTGAAAAAACAAAAGCGCTAAATATACTAATTTCGAACACTCTACAACAAATACGAAAAGCACTGCAATTAGAACTATAGAGCACAAAGTAAGTATAATCTATAACATGCTATATAATATAAAGGAAAAACATTGAAAAAACAAAAGCGCTAAATATACTAATTTCGAACACTCTACAACAAATACGAAAAGCACTGCAATTAGAAAATAGAGCACAAAGTAAGTATAAACTATAACATGCTATATAAATAAAGGAAAAACATTGAAAAAAAAAAGCGCTAAATGTACTAATTTCGAACACTCTACAACAAATACGAAAACACTGCAATTAGAACTATAGAGCACAAAGTAAGTATAATCTATAACATGCTATATAATATAAAGGAAAAACATTGAAAAAAAAAGCGCTAAATATACTAATTTCGAACACTCTACAACAAATACGAAAAGCACTGCAATTAGAACAATAGAGCACAAGTAAGTATAATCTATAACATGCTATATAATATAAAGGAAAAACATTGAAAAAACAAAAGCGCTAAATGTACTAATTTCGAACACTTTACAACAAATACGAAAAGCACTGTAATTAGAACTATAGAGCACAAAGTAAGTATAATCTATAACATGCTATATAATATAAAGGAAAACATTGAAAAAACAAAAGCGCTAAATATACTAATTTCGAACACTCACAACAAATACGAAAAAACGCACAACAATTAGAACATAGAGCAACAGTAAGTATAATCTATAACATGCTATATAATATAAAGGAAAAACATTGAAAAAACAAAAGCGCTAAATGTACTAATTTCGAACACTCTACAACAAATACGAAAAGCACTACAATTAGAACAATAGAGCACAAAGTAAGTATATATCTATAACATGCTATATAATATAAAGGAAAAACATTGAAAAAACAAAAGCGCTAAATATACTAATTTCGAACACTCTACAACAAATACGAAAAGCACTGCAATTAGAACTATAGAGCACAAAGTAAGTATAATCTATAACATGCTATATAATATAAAGGAAAAACATTGAAAAAACAAAAGCGCTAAATTACTAATTTCGAACACTCTACAACAAATACGAAAGCACTGCAATTAGAACTATAGAGCACAAAGTAAGTATATCTATAACATGCAATAATATAAAGGAAAAACATTGAAAAACAAAAGCGCTAAATGTACTAATTTCGAACACTCTACAACAAATACGAAAAGCACTGCAACAATTATACATAGAGCACAAAGTAAGTAATATCTATAACATGCTATATAATATAAAGAAAAACATTGAAAAACGAAAGCGCTAAATGTACTAATTTCGAACACTCTACAACAAATACGAAAAGCACTGTAATTAGAACTATAGAGCACAAAAGTAAGTATAATCTATAACATGCTATATAATATAAAGGAAAAACATTGAAAAAACAAAAGCGCTAAATATACTAATTTCGAGCACTCTACAACAAATACGAAAACAAGCACAACAATTATAACAAGAGCACAAAGTAAGTATAATCTATAACATGCTATATAATATAAAGGAAAAACATTGAAAAAAACAAAGCGCTAAATGTACTAATTTCGAACACTCTACAACAAATACGAAAAGCACTGCAATTAGAACTATAGAGCACAAAGTAAGTATAAAGGAAACCATTAAAAAAAACGCGCTAAATGTACTAATTTCGAACACTCTACAACAAATACGAAAAGCACTCAATTAGAACAATAGAGCACAAAGTATAATATCTATAACATGCTATATAATATAAAGGAAAAACATTGAAAAAAAAAAAAGCGCTAAATGTACTAATTTCGAACACTCTACAACAAATACGAAAAGCACTGCAATTAGAACTATAGAGCACAAAGTAAGTATAATCTATAACATGCTATATAATATAAAGGAAAAACATTGAAAAAAAAAAAAAAGCTAAATATACTAATTTCGAACACTCTACAACAAATACGAAATGCACTGCAATTAGAACTATAGAGCACAAAGTAAGTATAATCTATAACATGCTATATAATATAAAGGAAAAACATTGAAAAAACAAAAGCGCTAAATGTACTAATTTCGAACACTCTACAACAAATACGAAAAACACTGCAATTAGAACTATAGAGCACAAAGTAAGTATAATATCTATAACATGCTATATAATATAAAGGAAAAACATTGAAAAAAAAAGCGCAAAATATACTAATTTCGAACACTCAACAACAAATACCAAAAAAAGCACAACAATTATAACAATAGAGCATATAGTAAGTATAATCTATAAAATGCTATATAATATAAAGTAAATACATTGAAAAAACAAAAGCGCTAAATGTACTAATTTCGAACACTTTACAACAAATACGAAAAGCACTGTAATTAGAACTATAGAGCACAAAGTAAGTATAATCTATAACTTGCTATATAATATAAAGGAAAAACATTGCAAAAACAAAAGCGCTAAATATACTAATTTCGAACACTCAACAACAAATACCAAAAAAAGCACAACAATTATAACAAGTAGAGCACAAAGTAAGTACAAACTATAACATGCTATATAATATAAAGGAAAAACATTGAAAAAAAAGAAGCCCCAAATGTACTAATTTCGAACACTCTACAACAAATACGAAAAACAGTGCAATTAGAACTATAGAGCACAAAGTAAGTATAATCTATAACATGCTATATAATATAAAGGAAAAACATTGAAAAAAAAAGCGCAAAATATACTAATTTCGAACACTCAACAACAAATACCAAAAAAAGCACAACAATTATAACAATAGAGCATATAGTAAGTATAATCTATAAAATGCTATATAATATAAAGGAAATACATTGAAAAAACAAAAGCGCTGAATGTACTAATTTCGAACACTTTACAACAAATACGAAAAGCACTGTAATTAGAACTATAGAGCACAAAGTAAGTATAATCTATAACATGCTATATAATATAAAGGAAAAACATTGCAAAAACAAAAGCGCTAAATATACTAATTTCGAACACTCAACAACAAATACTAAAAAACGCACAACAATTATAACGATAGAGCATATAGTAAGTATAATCTAGAAATGCTATATAATATAAAGGAAATACATTGAAAAAACAAAAGCGCTAAATGTACTATTTTCGAACACTCTACAACAAATACGAAAAGCACTACAATTATAACAATAGAGCACAAAGTAAGTATAATATCTATAACATGCTATATAATATAAAGGAAAAACATTGAAAAAACAAAAGCGCTAAATATACTAATTTCGAACAGTCTACAACAAATAAGAAAAGCAGTGCAATTAGAACTATAGAGCACAAAGTAAGTATAATGTATAACATGCTATATAATATAAAGGAAAACCATTGAAAAAACAAAAGCGCTAAACCTACTAATTTCGAACACTCTACAACAAATACGAAAGCAGTGCAATTAGAACTATAGAGCACAAAGTAAGTATAATCTATAACATGCAATATAATATAAAGGAAAAACATTGAAAAAACAAAAGCGCTAAATGTACTAATTTCGAACACTCTACAACAAATACGAAAAGCACTACAATTATAACAATAGAGCACAAAGTATAATATCTATAACATGCTATATAATATAAAGGAAAAACATTGAAAAAAAAAGAAGCGCTAAATGTACTAATCTCGAACACTCTACAACAAATACAAAAAGCACTACAATTATAACAATAGAGCACAAAGTAAGTATAATATCCATAACATGCTATATAATATAAAGGAAAAACATTGAAAAAACAAAAGCGCTAAATATAGTTATTTCGAACACTCTACAACAAATACGAAAAGCAGTGCAATTAGAACTATAGAGCACAAAGTAAGTATAATCTATAACATGCTATATAATATAAAGGAAAAACATTGAAAAAACAAAAGCGCTAAATATACTAATTTCGAACACTCAACAACAAATACAAAAAAAAGTACAACAATTATAACAATAGAGCACAAAGTAAGTATAATCTATAACATGCTATATAATATAAAGTAAAAACATTGAAAAAACAAAAGCGCTAAATGTACTAATTTCGAACACTCAACAACAAATACGAAAAGCACTACAATTATAACAATAGAGCACAAAGTAAGTATAATCTATAACATGCGATTTAATTAAAGGAAAAACATTGAAAAAACAAAAGCGCTAAATATACTAATTTCGAACACTCTACAACAAATACGAAAAGCAGTGCAATTAGAACTATAGAGCACAAAGTAAGTATAATCTATAACATGCAATATAATATAAAGGAAAAACATTGAAAAAACAAAAGCGCTAAATATACTAATTTCGAACAGTCAACAACCAATACCAAAAAAAGCACAACAATTATAACAATAGAGCACAATGTAAGTATAATCTATAACATGCTATATAATATAAAGTAAAAACATTGAAAAAACAAAAGCGCTAAATATACTAATTTCGAACACTCTACAACAAATACGAAAAGCACTACAATTATAACAATAGAGCACAAAGTAAGTATAATATCCATAACATGCTATATAATATACAAGAAAAACATTGAAAAAACGAAAGCTCTAAATGTACTAATTTCGAACACTCTACAACAAATACGATAAGCACTGTAATTAGAACTATAGAGCACAAAGTAAGTATAATTTATAACATGCTATATAATATAAAGGAAAAACATTGAAAAAACAAAAGCGTTAAATATACTAATTTCGAACACTCTACAACAAATACCAAAACAAGCACAACAATTATAACAATAGAGCATATAGTAAGTATAATCTATAACATGCTATATAATATAAAGGAAAAACATTGAAAAAACAAAAGCGCTAAATGTACTAATTTTGAACACTCTACAACAAATACGAAAAGCAGTGCAATTAGAACTATCGAGCACAAAGTAAGTATAAAGGAAAACCATTAAAAAAAACGCGCTAAATGTACTAATTTCGAACACTCTACAACAAATACGAAAAGCACTACAATTATAACAATAGAGCACAAAGTATAATATCTATAACATGCTATATAATATAATGGAAAAACATTGAAAAAAAAAAGAAGCGCTAAATGTACTAATCTCGAACACTCTACAACAAATACGAAAAGCACTGCAATTAGAACTATAGAGCAGAAAGTAAGTATAATCTATAACATGCTATATAATATAAAGGAAAGACATTGAAAAAAAAAGTGCTAAATATACTAATTTCGAACACTCTACAACAAATACGAAATGCACTGCAATTAGAACTATAGAGCACATAGTAAGTATAATCTATAACATGCTATATAATATAAAGGAAAAACATTGAAAAAACAAAAGCGCTAAATGTACTAATTTCGAACACTCTACAACAAATACGAAAAACACTACAATTATAACAATAGAGCACAAAGTAAGTATAATATCCATAACATGCTATATAATATAAAGGAAATACACTCTCTTTGTGTGTATGCTTGTGTCTTTTTGTGTGTGTGCGTGTTTGTTTGTTTGTCTATCTGTGTGGGTGTTTTTTTGTGTATGTGTTTATGAATTTATATGTAGATATGTTTTTCTGTGTGTGTGTGCTTTTATGTGTATTTGTGTTTGTCTGTCTATATGTGTATGTGTTTGGTTACCTCTTTGTGTCTGTGTGTTTCTGTGCCTTTCTTTGTCTATGCGTGTCTTTCTATGTGTATGTGGGTCTCTGTGTTTGTCTGTGTTTGTGTGTGTGTGAGCGTCTGTGTGTGTGTTTATTTGTGCGTGTCTGTGTATGTTTGTGTGTTTGTCTGTGTGTGTCTATTTGTGTGTGAGTGTTTGTGTGTATTTTTTTGTGTGTTGTGTATGTGTATATGTATGTTTTTGTGTGTGTATGTGTGTGTGTGTGTGTTTGACTGTTTGTACATCTGTATGTGTATGTGTTTTTTAATATGTTTGATTGTGTTTCCGTGTATTTGACTGTGTGTATGTTTCTGTGTTTGTGTGAGTGTCTATGTATGTCTATGTATGTGTCCGTATGTGTGTATCTGTGTTTTTCTATATGTGTGTTTGTGTTTGACTGTGTATGAGAGTGTCTATGTGTTTGTCTATGTGTGTGTTTTTTGTTTGTGTGTCTATGTTTATGTATGTTTGTCTTTCTGAGTGTCTGTGAGTGTTTGTGTGCGTCTATCTATCTATTTTTTTGTGTATGTGTGTGTGTCTTTGTTTGACTCTATGTGTGTTTGTGTGTGTATGTGTGTGTGTGTCAATGTCTGTCTGTCTGGGTGTCTGTGTTTGTGTGTAAGTGTTTCTTTATGTGTGTGTATGTTTGATTATGTGTGTGTGTTTTTTGTGTATGTGTGTGTTTTTTGTATGTGAGTGAGTCTTTATATGTTTGTGTCTGTGTTTGGCTGAGTCTATGTTTGTCTGTGTATGTTTCTGTGTGGGTTTGTGTGTGTGTTTGTCTGTGTGTGTATGGGTTTGTGTGTGTGTTTCGCTATTTGTGTGTATCTGTGTATGTCTGCCTATGTCTGTGTATCTATCTATTTATCTATTTGTTTCTATATGTGTGTAAGTGTGGTGTGTGTGTCTATGGTTGTGTTTGTATGTTCGTGTTTATGTATGATTGTTTGTTTGTTAGTGTTTGACTCTGTGTGTGTTTCCCTGTGTGTGTGTGTCTTTGTGTGTGTATATGTCTCTTTGTGTGTTTATGTATGTATTTGTCTATGTGTTTGACTGTGTATGTCTTTGTGTGGGTGTGAGTGTTTCTGTTTGTCTATGTGTGTGTTTTTGTGTGTGTATATGTGTTTGTCAGTGTGTGTGAGTGTTTGTGTGCTTGTCTACGTGTTTGTTTTTTTGTGTGTGTGTCTCTGTGTTTGTGTGTGTTTTTCTGTCTAAGTTTACGTGTTTGTGTGTGTCTATCTATCTATTTTTTTATGTGTGTGTTTCTTTGTTTGACTCTATGTTTGTGTGTGTTTGTGTTTTTCTATCTATGTGCGGGTGTCTATGTTTGTGAGTCTATGTCTGTCTATCTGTGTATCAGTGTTTGTATATAAGTGTTTGTGTATGTGAGTGTACATTTGACTGTGTGTGTGTATCTGTGTGTGTGTGTCTCTTTTTATGTGTGTTTATGTGTATGTGTCTCTGTGTTTGGCTGAGTTGGTTTTTGTATGTGTATTTGTTTGACTATGTGTGTGTGTATCTGTGTGTGTTTGTGTATGTGTGTGTGTTTGTGAGTTTGTGTATGTGTGTCTATTTGTGTTTGTCTATCTGTGCGTTTGCTTATGGGTATGGGATTGTGTGTGTGTTTGTTTCTTTGTTTGTTTGTCTGTCTATGTCTATCTATGTGTGTTTGTGTGTTTGTATCTCTCTGTGTGTGTCTATGTGTGTGTGTGTGTGTGTCTGTGTGAGTGTCTGTATCTTTGTTAAGCTATGTGTGTGTATCTGTGTTTAACTTTATGTGTCTGTGTATGTGTGTGTACTTATGTTTAACTGTGTCTGTGTGTGTCTATGTATGTGTGGCTATGTTATTGACTATGTGTGTCTGTGTTTGATTGTTTGTGTCTCTGTGTGGGTGTGAGTGTCTGTGTTTGTCTGTGTGTGTCTGTCCTTTTTTGTGCCATGTGTGTATCTATGTTACCATGTATGTGTTTCTGTGTCTGACTCTGTGTGTGTGAGTGTGTGTGTTTATTTATATGTGTGCTTTTGTGGGTGTATCTCTGTGTTTGTGTGTGTTTGTCCGTCTGAGTGTCTGTGCTCCTGTGTTTGTGTGTGTTTGTCCGTCTGAGTGTCTGTGCTCCTGTGTTTGTGTGTGTTTGTCCGTCTGAGTGTCTGTGCTTCTGTCTTTGTGTGTGTTTTGTGTGTTTGTGTGTGTGTGTGTGTCTATATTTGTGTGTATGTTGTGTGTGTCTGTGTGTTGTGTTTGTGGGTGTGTGTCTATGTTTGTTTGTCTGTTTATGTGTATGTGCGTGTGTTTGTGTTTGTGTGTGTGTGTCTATGTTTGTTTGTCTGTATATGTGTATGTGTGTGTGTGTGTTTGCGTGTCAATGTTTGTCTGTCTGGGTGTCTGTATGTGTTTGTGTGTTTGTATGTCTGAGTGTATGTGTGTGTGTGTCCTTGTTTTTATGTATTTGGTAGTCTGTATCTATGTATGTGTGAGTGTCTGAGAGTGTTTGTGTTTGTGTGTGTTTGTGTGTGTCTGTCTATGTGTTTGTGTGTGTGTGTCCATGTTTTTTATGTGTTTGTTTGTCTGTGTCCATGTATGTGTGAGTGTCTGAGAGTATTTCTCTTTCTGTGTTTGTGTGTTTGTGTATGTGTGTGTCTATGGCTGTGTTTTTCTGTGTGTCTCTCTCCCTCTGTGTGTATGTTTGTTTGTGTGTGCATGTCTCTTTGTGTCTCTGTGTATCCGTGTTTGTTTGTCTGTGTGTGTATGTGTATGTCTGTTTGTGTGTTTATGTTTGACCGTGTGTGTTTTGTGTATGTGTGTCTCTCTCTGTGTGTTTTTGTGTTATTGTGTGTATGTGTGTGTCTATGTGTTTGACTGTGTTTGAATTTCTATGTGTCTTTGTGTGTGTTTGCATGTGTCTTTCTGTGTGTGTGGGCTTGTGTGTGTGTGTCTGTTTGTGTATCTGTGTGGGTGTCTGTTTGGGTATGTGTTTATGAATTTGTGTGTATATGTGTTTTTTCTGTGTGTGTGTGTGTCTGTGTGTCTATATGTGTACGTGTTTGCTTGCCTCTCTGTGTCTGTGGCTTTCTTTGTCTGTGTGTGTTTCCCTATGTGTATGTGGGTCTTTGTATGTGTGTGAGCGTCGGTGTGTGTGTGAGAGTCTGAGTGTGTGTGTCTGTGTTTGATTGTGTGCACGTGAGTCTTTGTGTGTGTGTTTGTGTCTGTGTGTGTCTGTGTCGATTTTTATGTGATTGCATGTGTGTCTGTTTGTGTGTATGTGTTTGTTCGTCTGTCTGTCTGTGTTTATGTGTTGTTGTGTGTATGTGGGTCTGTTTATTTGTGCGTGTTTGTGTTTTTGTCTCTCTGTGTGTGAGTGTTTGTGTGTTTTGTATATTTATATATATCTCTGTGTGTGTATATGTGTGTTTTATTGTGTGTGTGTTTGACATTTTTTACGTCTGTCTGTGTATATGTGTGTTAATGTGTTTGACTGTGTGTCCGCGTGTGTGTATATGTGTTTTGTGTATGACTATGTGTGAAAGTGTCTGTGTGTTTGTCTATGTGCGTGTCTTTAAGTTTATGTGTGTTTCTCTGTCAGAGTGTCTATCTGTATCTTTCTATCTATTTTTTTGTGTATAAGTGTGTTTCTTTGTTTGACTCTGTGTGTGTCTGTGTGTGTTTGTGTGTCTGTGTATGTGTATGTGTTTGTATTTGTGTGTGTCAATGTCTATCTGTCTGGGTGTCTGTGTTTGAGTGAAAGTGTCTCTGTATGTGTGTGTATGTTTGACTATGTGTGTGTGTCTTTTTGTGTGTGTGTGTTCTGTGTATGTGAGTGAGTTTGTGTCTGTCTGTTGTGTTTGACTGAGTCTGTGTGTGTATGTGTATGTGTGTGTCTATCTATCTTTGTGTGTGTGGGGTTTGTGTGTGTTTGTCAGCTTGTGTGTATCTTTGTATGTCTCTGCCTATGCGTGTGTGTCTATGTATTTATCTATTTGTGTATATATGTGTGTATGTGTGTGTTTGTGTGGTGCGTCTGTGGTTGTGTTTGTCTGTTCATGTCTACAAAGAAAGACATACACATAGTCAAACACACACAAAAATCCAAACACACAAACACAGGCATAGACTCATACACAGACATTCACACACACATAGACACAGTCAGAGACACACACAAACACATACACAGGGCCTAACACACACATATAGAAACACACGGACACACAGAAACTCACAAACACAACGAGACACACACACAAGCACACAGACAGACACACACAAGGGCTCACACAGACACAAACACACACACACACACAGACTCACATACACGCAAACACACAAAGACACGGACACATACAACCAAACGCACACACACAGGCACACACACATATATACACAGACAATCAGACATTTGTTCTCTTTATATACACAGCCTAACACATACACACACTGACACACACATAGACTCATATACACACAAACACAAACATAGACACACAAACACATAGACAGGCTCACGCATACATATACACACAAATAGTCACACAGACACAAACACATACAGAGACATACACACACAAACACACAAAGACATAGACACACAGAAAGAGAGTCACACACACAAACACACAAAGACATAGACACACAGAAACAGAGTCACACACACAAACACACAAAAACATAAGCATAGAGAAACACACACATATACAGAGACACGTACACTAACACACAAACAAAAACACACAAACACAAATAAATACACAAACATATAGACTCACACACACACACACACAGACATGCACAGAGAAACACATTCACAGAGACACACACACAAATAGATATAGACACACATAGAAACATAAACAAATATACACATAAATAGACAAACAAAGATACACACACAGAGACATACTCACACAGAGAGGAACACGTAAAGACAAACACAGATACAGAGACACACATACACAAACCCACAAACATAGATAGACAAATACACACACACAGACAGATAAACACAAAGACACACACAAACCCACACATACATAGATAAATTCACACAAACACACAAACACTCACATACGCACACACACACACATAGTAAAAAACACACATACACACATAGACACAGTCAAACACAAACACACACAGAAACACACAAATAGACACACACATAGTCGAACATACATTGACACTAACACACAAACACAGACACACGCACATACACACAGAAACATACACACACACAAACACACACAGAGACAAACATATTCATACAATAACACACACAGAGTCAAACATAGACACACATACATACACATAAAATAAATAAATAGACACACAAACACACACATAAAGACACACAGACTCTCAGACTGACAAGCACACATAAACACGCACACACATAGACAAGCACAAGAGTCAATGATAGACACACAAATAGACAAAAATAGATTCAAACACATAGACAAACACAGAGTCAGACACACACATAAAAAGAGTCACAACCACACACACAGATAAGCACACATATACATACATAGACACAAACAACCACTGACACACAAACAGACTCACAGACATACACAGAAACTAACATACACACACAAAGAGACACACACACAAGCACACACAGATACAGACATACATAGTCAAATAAACAGATACAAACTGACACTTACACACGAACACACACACAAACATAGAGACACACACATACCCAAACACACAGACACACAGATATACACACAAACACACACATAGACACTAACAAACACAAACAGACAGTCACATAGTCAAACAAACACACACACATGCACAGAAAAAACAAATAGATAGACACACACAAACTCATACATGAAGACACACAGACACTCAAATGGACAAAGACACAAACACAGAGACACACACATAGACAAACACACAGACACTCACAGTCAAACATAGACACACAGACAAACAAACATAGATACACACACTGACACAAACAAAGACACACACACATAGAAAAACACAAACATTCATACCCACACAAAGACAAACACACAATCAAACACAAACAAATACACACACAGAGTAAAAAAACATATACAGACACACACATAGACCCAGATATACGCACAAACACACACACATAGTCAAACATAGACACACACATACACAGATACACATATTGACACAAACAAAGACACACGCACATAGAGAAACACAAACATTCATACCCACACAAACACAGAGACACACACACAAAAGCACACACAAAGACAAACACACAGACACACACACTCACAGTCAAACATAGACATACAAACAAGCAAACACAGATACACACACTGACACAAACAAAGACACACACACATAGACAAAAACAAACATTCATACCCACACAAAGACAAACACACAATCAAACAGAGACAAATACACACACACAGTCAAAAACATACACATACACACACAAAGACCCACATATACACACAAACACACAATAACACACACACACACACACAAAGTCAAACACAAACACACACACAGATACATATACTGACACAAACAAAGACACACGCACATAGAAAAACACAAACATTCATACGCACACAAAGACACATACACAATCAAACACAGACAAATACACACAAACAGTCAAACACATACATAGACACACACATAGACCCACATATACACACAAACACATATAGTATCAAACACACACACAGAGTCAAACACAGACACACACATAAACACACACTTACACACACACATAAATAGATACATAGACATCACATACACATACACACACAAACATACAGACTAGACACAGATACAGACACAAACACACAAACACTCTCTTACACACACAATCAAACACATACACACACACCCACAGACCGACACAAACACACACACACCAAACACAAATATGCACACACATACATATACAAACACTCACACACAAATACACACACAATAACACAAACACACACACGGAGACACACATATGCATAGACACGCACACAAACACTAACACAAAGAGAGAGAGAGACAAACACACACATAGACACGCACTACCACTGACACACACACACAAAAACACACACAAAGTTAAACACAAACACAGAGACATACATACACATACACACACGGACAAAGAAACAAAGATACACACGCAGACACAAATAGACACAGACAAACAAAAACAAATAGACACACAAGGAAAGAGACACACATACACAAAACCAGCCACAAAAACACACCCACACGGAAAGAGAAACACACTCAGACACTCACACACATAGACACAGACAGACAAACACACACAAACATGGACACATACACACACAGACACACAAACAAACACACACACTCATACATAAATACACAGAAACACACACACACATAGACAATCACACACACAGACACAGAAACACACAAATACAGAAAGAGAGGCACACACACAAACACAGAGAGAGATACACACAGAGACAAACACACACATACAGACATACACACACAAACAGGAACACACACTCACACACGTAGATATACAGAAAGACATAGACAGACACACACACATAGGGAGAGACTAACACACACACTGAGACACATAGAGAAACACAAAAACACACATATGCACACACGAACACGCACACACAAAAACACACAAACACACACATACATATACAAAAAACACACAGAGAGACTAAGACACACTCACATAAGCACACACACAGACATACACATAAAAACATATATACATACAGACACAAACACACAAAGACTCTCACAAACACACAATCAATCACAGACACACAAAAACACAAACAAAGATAAACACATACAAAGAACAACATAAATACACACACAGACATAGACTTACACTAACACACATAGACACTGATACAAATAGACACATAGACTCTCACACACAGATACACACAGATACACATACACAGACAGACAGAAACACGAACATACACACACATACACACATATAGACACACACACAGACACTCACATACACACAGAGACAAACATACTCACAGATATAGAGTCAAACACAGATACATACAGACAAACACACAAAAACACGAACACAAACAGATAGACAGACAAACTCACACATACATACACATAAACACACACAGACAGAGGCACAAACAGTCACACACAGACACAAACACATACACACACATAGACACTCACGCACAAAGAGACACACACACACAAACACAGAGAGACACACAAAAATAGATAAGCACACATAGACAAACACAGACACATAGAAACACAAACACACACAGAGAGACAGACACATAGACACTCACACAAACACTAACACACATACACACACAAACACACACAGAGTCAAACACAAACACAGAGACAGACATACATGTACACACACAGACAAACAAACACAAATACACACGTAGACACAAACAGAGACACACATAAACAAATATACACAGACACATAGGGAGAGACACACACAAAAATACAGCCACAGAGACACACACACACAAAGACACAGACACAAAAAGAGAAATACACTCAGACACACATAGACCCATACAGATAAACACACAAAAACATAGACACACACACAAACACGGAGACACACACACACACACTCACACATAAATACATACAAATATACACACACAGAGACACAAACACAAACACACACACACACACACAAACACAGAGAAACACACATAGATACTTAGACACTCACACACACACACATACTTAAAGACATACGCATAAAGATAAGCACACACACAGACACACATAACACTCACACACACACACAGAGACTCACACACACAAAGACACTCACTCTCACAAAGGCAAAGACATGACTGACACACACATAGACACAAAGACTCTCACATATACATAGAAAAACAAATACACACACAAAGACTCCCACACAGACACAAGCACACATGAACACACATAGAAGGAGACACAGACACAGACACGCAAAGACACAAATAAACACAGAAACATACAAATACAAACACACAAACACACACAGACACATAGACATACAAATATAAACACACAAACACACACACACACACACAATCAAAGACAAATAGACACACAGACACATAGACATAGACAAACACAAATACCGAGATTCAAACACATGCACGAAGAAACATCTACACACACACATACAAAGGCAAACACAAACACACACACACACATAAACACAAATATAGACACACAGTCAAAGGCAGATAGACACACACAGAGTCAAAGAAGACATACAGACTCACACAAACAAACAGAGAGAAACACAGACACACAAACACATAGACACACACAAACAAACATAAATAAACACACACAAACACAAAGACACACACAGAGAGATACAAACACAAACACATACACACACACATAGTAAAAGTAAAATAGACACACACCTACAGACAATCACATATATATATACAAACACAAATACACATACACCCACACATACACAAACACAGAGACATAGTCAAAGATAGCCAGACACACACGTAGTCAAAGATGACAAACACATATAGAGAACTGCACAAACACAGAGAGAGAGAGAAACACAGACATAGACAAACACAAACTCACACATATAAACATACATAGATACATACACGGACAAACAGACACACAAACACAAACACACACATATCATACACAAACACAGACAATCACACACAAAGACACTCACATTCACAAAGAGACAGACAAAAACACAGACACACACACGCATAAACACAGACAAAGACAAAAACACACACACATACATAGACTCTCAGACACACAAATAAAAAAATAAACACACATAGAGACTCACACACATAGCCACACACAAACACAAATACACACACACAAAGTGATACATACACAGACACACACACAAATACACAAACAAAGTCAAAGACAAATAGACCCACACACACATAGATTCAGATAGACACAAACACACACATATAAACACACATAGATATACGCAAAGAAACATAGACACAAGAGAAACATAAACACATACACAAACAAACACTCAAAGAGACTCACACTCACAAAGACACAGAGAGACACACACACACACATAAATAGACACACAAAAATACACATAGATACAGAGACTCTCACACATACACATAGAAAAACAAACAGACATAGAGACTCATACACACAAACACACATAGATACAGAGACTCTCACACATACACATAGAAAAACAAACAGACATAGAGACTCATACACACAAACACACACACACACACAAAGAGACACATACACAAACGCGCAAAATACAAACACAAACACATACATAGAGAAACATATAGAGACACAAACACACACACACAAACACAAACACAAACAAAACTATAGTAAAAAACAATAAACACACATAGAGACACACACAAACACACATAGAGAGACAAACACAGGCACACACACAGACACACATAAACTCTCACATATAAGCACACGCAAATTCACACACACACATACACACAGAAAAATAGAAACACAGACACAAACAAACATATTCATATACACAGATACAAACAAAAACAAAAACTCACATACAAAGACACTAACACTCACAATGACAGAGACAGAGAGATTTGACACAGAAACACATAAATACACACGCACAAAAAAACACACACACACACAAAGACTGTCACATATACACAGAAAAACAAACACACATAAAGACTCCCACACACAAATATAGACATGCACAAACACACACACAAAGAGACACAGGCACACACAAACACAAAAATAAACACAAACACACAAACATAGACAAACGCAGACACAAAAACACAATCAAAGACAAACAAACACATAGACATAGATAGACATACCCACCTAGATACAAACACATACACATAAAAACATATAAACACACACATACACAGGAGAACACAAACTTACACACACACATAACACAAACATAGATATATAGTCAAAGATAGACAGACACACAAAGTCAAAGATGACAAACACACACAGAGAGGGAAACACAGACACACAAACATATAGACACACACAAACTCACACATATAAACACACATACATACAAACACATACACATAGAAACATGTAAACACACACATACACAGGAGAACACAAACTTACACACACAAATAAACACAAACATAGATACACAGTCAAAGATAGACAGACACACAAAGTCAAAGATGACAAATACACACAGAGAGAGAAACACAGACACACAAACATATAGACACAGACAAACTCACAAATATAAACACACATACATACAAACACAAACACAAACACAAACACATAAACACAAAGACAAACGAAGGCACATACACATAGTCAAAGAAAAATAGACAGACATATACAGATAGACACACACAAAAACACATACCGAGAGACAAACACGTACATATAGAAACACAAACACAAACACTCACAGAAACACAAACACACGGTCAAAGATAGTCAGATACACACAGTCAAAGATGACAAACACATAGAAAACCGCACAAATACACACAGATATACACACAGGCAAACAGAAAGACAGACACAAACACACACAAACATATACACATAGGCAAACAGAAAAACAGACACAAACACACACACACACATATACAAACAAAAACACAAAACAGACACACACACACAAAGACACTCGCACTCACAAAGAAAGAGACAAAATGACAAACACAGGTAAACACAAACAAAAACAGAAACACACACACACATAGACTCTCACACACAAATAGAAAACCAAACACGCACAAAGGCTCACACATAGAGCCACACACAAACACAAATACACACGCAGTGACAAACACAAACACAAACACAAACACGGACAAACACAAAAATACACGCACAAATATACAAACACACAAAAACACAAACGCACACACAAAGTCAAAGACAAATAAACACCCACACACATAGACAGAGACAGAGACACACAAACACACACACATAGAAAAACAAAAACATATACACAAACACACACATACACATATACAAACAAAAACAAAAACACACACACACACAAAGACACTCACACTAAAAAAGAAATAGACAAACACACACACACATAAACACAACACAAACAAACACAGGCACACACATAAACACACATACACAAACACTCTCACGCACACACAAATAAAAAAACATACACACACAAAGACTTACACATAGAGCCACACACAAACACAAATACACTCATACAAAGTGACACATACACAGTCATACACAAATACACACACAAGCATACAAACACAAACACACACACAAACACAAAGACACACACACATTTAAAGACAAATAGACACATAGACACAAACAAACACACGCCACACACCAAGAGACAAACACACAGATGGAGAAATAAATACACAAACACAAACACAAAGACAGTCTAAGACAGACAAATACATATAAACACACAAAGTGTAAAAGAAGACAAATGCATATAGAGACTCACACAAACATAGAGAGAGAAAGAAACATAGACACAGAAACACAAAGATACACAAACTCACACATATAAACACACACAGATAGACACACAAACACATACACACATACACAAATACGAAAATATACATATACAAACATAGACACACACACACACAGACACTCAAACTCACAACAACATATACAGACAAAAACACACACACACACATAAACACAGACACAAAAAAAATGCACACACACAAAGTAAAATAAGACAAACACACATCGAGACCCATACAAACACACACAGAGAGACAAACACAGACACACACAATCTCACACATACAAACACACATAGATACATAGACAGACACATACATATAGACAAACAAAAAAACATACACAAAAAAACAAATGGACAAATAAAAACACAAAATACACACATAAAGGCCCTCACATTCAAAAAATTAGAAACAAACAAACACACACACATAAAAACTCACACACACAAACATATACACACACAAACACATACACAAACAAAAACAAAAACAAAAACATAGACACACATACAGACATACACAGAGATATAAACACAAACATTAGCACACAAAAACATTCACACTCACAAAAATAAAGACATACAGACACACACCCACACACATAAACACACACACACAGCCTTACACACGGAAACACATTCACACAAACACACAAACACAAACACACACATAAAGGGACACGGATAGAGACATACATAAACACACAAATACATACACAAAAACACAATAAAAAAACACACACACAGACAAAAACACATAGTCAAAGACAAACAGACGCACATACACACAAAGAGATACAGACACAAACACACAAATACAAATACAAAGACAACACATACAAACACAGAAACACACAAATACAAATACAAAGACAACACATACAAACACACACACACAAATAAAAGCATACACACATAGAAAAATCAGAGACAAATAGACGAACACAGACACAAAGACAAAGACAGACACACACACACTGAGAGACAAACACATACACACACACACACATACACAGGCAATCACAAACACACACGAACACATACAAACACAAACATAGACATATAGTCAAAGACAGAAAAAAACACACAGAGTCAAAGAAGACATACAGACATAGAGACTCGCACAAACACGCAAAGAGAGATAAAAACAGACACATAAAGTCACACATAAAAACACAAATAGATACACACACAGACACATACAGACAGACAAACAAAAACACATACACAAAAAAAAACATAAACACAAAACACACACATAAGGCATCACACTAACGAAATTAGAGACATACACAGACATACATAAACACACACACATAGAAACTCACACACACAAAAACATAAACACACAGAGACATACAAAAAGACATTCATACTCACAAAATTAGAGACAAACAGACACACACACACATACACATACAAACACCCACAGAGCCTCACACAAAGAAACACATTCACACACACACACAAACACAAACAAAGACCTAAAGGGACACGGACATAGACTTATAGAAACACACAAATACACAATACCACACAAAAAAAAAAACACACCAAGAGACAAAAACACTTAGTAAAAGACAAACAGACACGCACACACACACACACATGCAAACACACACAGACAGAGAGACACACATACAAACACTTACAAACACACCCATAAACACATATGCCCATAAACACACACACTCACACACAAACATAAAAACACACATACAAACATAAACAGACACAAACAGACAAAGAGACACGCACACAAAGACACTCACACACAGAGTAAAACAAGACAAACACAAACACTCACACACAGAGTAAAACAAGACAAACACAAACACTCACACACACACACAAACATAGAGACCCACATGCACATTGAGAGAGACACACATACAAACAAAACAACAAACACACACATATACATAGAGAGACAAACAAACACATACACACATATATAGGCAAACGCATATACACACACATACACACATACACACACATACACACATACAGTTTCACACATACACACAAACACTCACACACACAAACACACACAAACACATACACAAAGAGACACACACACAGACACTCACAAACACACATAAAGACACACATACACAGACAATCTCACACACAAATGGAGAAACACAGCCACAAACACATAGACACACAAAGACTCTCTCACACACACACATATTCAAACATAGACACACTTACACACAAACACACAGAGACACTAACAAACATAAACACAGAGACCCACATACACATAGAGAGACACACACAGGCAAACAAAACAATACGACACACAGACACACAAGCACACATAGACAGACAAAAACAAATACACACACAGACAAAAACATATAAACAAACATACATAGACACATACACATACATAGTGACACACACACAAAGCAACATACAGACTCACAAAGAGTCAAACAAAGACACGCAGACATACACAAAAAATAGACACTTGCACACCCACACATAAGGACACACATATACACACAAATGCACACGCACACACAAACAAACATACACATTCAATCACCCCCCCTCACACACAGAGACACAAACATACACACATATAAAAACACATACACAAAAATACACACATACAAACACTCACACACGCATACATACTTGCACACACACACAAAAACACACTCACACACATACCCAGACACACACACACATAGACACTCACACACATAAAAAAATATACAAACACACAAAGAGAGACACAAACACAAACAGTCACACATACACACAGAGAAACACAGCCAAAAACACACACACAGAAATACAACGATACTCAAACAGACACACACAAACACACAATCATAGATAGAGACACACACTCAGACACTCACACATAGAGTCCAATATAGACGCACACAGACACTCTCACACACGCACACACATAAACATAGAGACCCACATACAGACAAAGAAAGCCACACACACAAACATATACACAGAGAGATAGACAAACAAACACATATATACGCACAAACACACACACTGACAAACGCATATGCACACACATACATAAACACACACACACACACAAAATCACACACACTGACAAACGCATATGCACACACATACATAAACACACACACACACACAAAATCACACACACACATAAAAACACACATACAAATACAAACAGACACTTACGTGCGAACTCACATACACAAACACTTACATACACACACGGAACTCACATACACAAACACACACATATACAGACACAGACAAACACACACAGAGACACATAGACAACCATACACATACAAAAACATATACACACAGACAAACACACAGAGACTGTTACACACACAATCAAAGTTAGACAGACACACACATACAAAATAACAAAAACAAACACACATACATAAAACACAAAACACAAACTAACACACAAGGTCAAACAAAAACATACACAGACACTCACACAGACAAACACAAACACAAACACAAAGACCAATATAAACGTCTAGAGACACGCACAGACAAACAAAACCATAGACACATAGATACACACACATATAAACAGAGAGACAGACAAACGCATATACACACAGGCAAACAAAAAAAGATATACTCACAGACACACACACACAGACAAACACATACATACAAACATACACACACACAAACTCACACACACAGATACACACACTCACACACACATAAAAACACATATAGAAACAAACACACACACTTACAAACATATATATACACATACACACACATACACACACACTTACGTACACACAAACACACAGAGAGACTAAAACACACACTCACATAAACACACACATAGACACATACAAAGATATATACACACAAACACAAATACGGAATACGGACAAACACATAGTGAAAAACACAAACACACACATATACATATAGACACACACACTCACACACATATAGTCAAACACAGACACACATAGAGAGAGTCACATACATACAAACACACAGAGAAAGACACACAGACACTCACAAAGATACACAGACACACACATAAAGACACAGACAGAGACACATAGCCACATATACACAGACACACAAACACATAGACACAGAGAGAGACACACAGTCAGACACTCACACACTGTATTTAGAACTATAGAGCAAAAAGTATAATCCTATAAAGTGCTATATAATGAAAACAAAAGGCAGTCAAGAAACAAAAGAACTAATTGTATTCCCTTAAAACACTATATAATACATACGAAAAGCATTATAATTACAACTATAAAGCACAAAGTAAGTACAATCTATAAAATGCTATATAATATGAAGGAAAAACTTTGAAAAAACCAAAGAGCTAAATATAATAATTTTAAACACTCTATAACAAATACGAAAAACACTGTATTTAGAACTATAGAACACAAAGTATAATCCTATAAAGGGCTATATAATGAAAAGAAAAGCGATGCAAGAAACAAAAGTTCTAATTGTATTCCCTTAAAACACTATGTAATACATACAAAAAGCGCTATAATTAGAACTATAGAGCACAAAGTTAGTACAATCTATAAAATGCTATATAATATGAAGGAAAAACATTGAAAAAACCAAAGCGGTAAATATAATAATTTTAAGAACTCTATAACATATACGAAAAACACTGTATTTAGAACTATAGAGCACAAAGTATAATCCTATAAAGTGCTATATAATGAAAAGAAAAGGCAGTCAAGAAACAAAAGCACTAACTGTATTCCCTTAAATCACCATGTAATACATACGAAAAGCATTATAATTATAACAATAGAGCTCAAAGTAAGTACAATCTATAAAATGCTATATAATATAAAGGAAAAACATTGAAAAAACAGAAGCGCTAAATATATTAATTTTAAACACTCTATAACAAGTACGAAACGCACTATAATTAGAACTATAGAGCGCAAAGTGTAATCCTATAAAGTGCTATATAATGAAAAGAAAAAGCAGTCAAGAAACAGAAGCACTAACTGTAATCCCTTAAAACACTATGTAATACATACGAAAAACACTATAATTAGAACTATAGTGCACAAAGTAAGTACAATCTATAAAATGCTATATAATATGAAGGAAAAACATTGAAAAAACAAAAGCGCTAAATATATTAATTTTAAAAACTCTATAACAAGTACGAAATGCACTATAATTAGAACTATAGAGCGCAAAGTATAATCCTATAAGGTGCTATATAATGAAAAGAAAAAGGCAGTCAAGAAACAAAAGCACTAACTGTAATCCCTTAAAACACTATATAATACATACGAAAAGCATTATAATTACAACTATAAAGCACAAAGTAAGTACAATCTATAAAATGCTCTATAATATAAGAGAAAAACATTCAATAAAACCAAAGTGCTAACTATAATAATTTTAAACACTCTATAACAAATACGAAAAAAACTGTAATTAGAACTATTGAGCACAAAGTATAATCGTATAAAGTGCTATATAATGAAAAGAAAAGACAGTCAAGAAACAAAATCACTCACTGTATTACCTTAAAACACTATGTAATTCATACGAAAAGCATTATAATTAGAACTATAGAGCACAAAGTAAGTACAATCTATAAAATGCTATATAATATAAAGGAAAAACATTGAAAAAACAAAAGCGCTAAATATAATAATTTTAAACACTCTATAACAAATACGAAAAACACTGTATTTAGAACTATAGAACACAAAGTATAATCCTATAAAGGGCTATATAATGAAAAGAAAAGCCATGCAAGAAACAAAAGTTCTAATTGTATTCCCTTAAAACACTATGTAATACATACGAAAAGCGCTATAATTAGAACTATAGAGCACAAAGTTAGTACAATCTATAAAATGCTATATAATATGAAGGAAAAACATTGAAAAAACCAAAGCGCTAAATATAATAATTTTAAGAACTCTATAACATATACGAAAAACACTGTATTTAGAACTATAGAGCACAAAGTATAATCCTATAAAGTGCTATATAATGAAAAGAAAAGGCAGTCAAGAAACAAAAGCACTAACTGTATTCCCTTAAAACACCATTTAATACATACGAGAAGCATTATAATTAGAACTATAGATCTCAAAGTAAGTACAATCTATAAAACGCTATATAATATAAAGGAAAAACATTGAAAAAACAAAAGCGCTAAATATATTAATTTTGAAGACTCTATAACAAGTACGAAAAACACTGTAATTAGAACTATACAACACAAAGTATAATCCTATAAAATGCTATATAATGAAAAGAAAAAGGCAGTCAAGAAACAAACGCGCTAACTGTATTCCCTTAAAACACTATGTAATACATACGAAAGCACTATAATTAGAAGTATAGAGCACAAAGTAAGTGCAATCTATAAAATGCTATATAATATGAAGGAAAAACATTGAAAAAACAAAAGCGCTAAATATATTAATTTTAAAAACTCTATAACAAGTACGAAATGCACTATAATTAGAACTATAGAGCGCAAAGTATAATCCTATAAGGTGCTATATAATGAAAAGAAAAAGGCAGTCAAGAAACAAAAGCACTAACTGTAATCCCTTAAAACACTATATAATACATACGAAAAGCATTATAATTACAACTATAAAGCACAAAGTAAGTACAATCTATAAAATGCTCTATAATATAAGAGAAAAACATTCAATAAAACCAAAGTGCTAACTATAATAATTTTAAACACTCTATAACAAATACGAAAAAAACTGTAATTAGAACTATTGAGCACAAAGTATAATCGTATAAAGTGCTATATAATGAAAAGAAAAGACAGTCAAGAAACAAAATCACTCACTGTATTACCTTAAAACACTATGTAATTCATACGAAAAGCATTATAATTAGAACTATAGAGCACAAAGTAAGTACAATCTATAAAATGCTATATAATATAAAGGAAAAACATTGAAAAAACAAAAGCGCTAAATATAATAATTTTAAACACTCTATAACAAATACGAAAAACACTGTATTTAGAACTATAGAACACAAAGTATAATCCTATAAAGGGCTATATAATGAAAAGAAAAGCCATGCAAGAAACAAAAGTTCTAATTGTATTCCCTTAAAACACTATGTAATACATACGAAAAGCGCTATAATTAGAACTATAGAGCACAAAGTTAGTACAATCTATAAAATGCTATATAATATGAAGGAAAAACATTGAAAAAACCAAAGCGCTAAATATAATAATTTTAAGAACTCTATAACATATACGAAAAACACTGTATTTAGAACTATAGAGCACAAAGTATAATCCTATAAAGTGCTATATAATGAAAAGAAAAGGCAGTCAAGAAACAAAAGCACTAACTGTATTCCCTTAAAACACCATTTAATACATACGAGAAGCATTATAATTAGAACTATAGATCTCAAAGTAAGTACAATCTATAAAACGCTATATAATATAAAGGAAAAACATTGAAAAAACAAAAGCGCTAAATATATTAATTTTGAAGACTCTATAACAAGTACGAAAAACACTGTAATTAGAACTATACAACACAAAGTATAATCCTATAAAATGCTATATAATGAAAAGAAAAAGGCAGTCAAGAAACAAACGCGCTAACTGTATTCCCTTAAAACACTATGTAATACATACGAAAGCACTATAATTAGAAGTATAGAGCACAAAGTAAGTGCAATCTATAAAATGCGATATAATATGAAGGAATAACATTGAAAAAACCAAAGCGCTAAATATAATAATTTTAAACACTCTATAACATATACGAAAAACACAATATTTAGAACTATAGAGCAAAAAGTATAATCCTATAAAGTGCTATATAATGAAAACAAAAGGCAGACAAGAAACAAAAGAATTAATTGTATTCCCTTAAAACACTATATAATACATACGAAAAGCATTATAATTACAACTATAAAGCACAAAGTAAGTACAATCTCTAAAATGCTATATAATATAAGAGAAAAACATTCAATAAAACCAAAGTGCTAAACATAATAATTTTAAACACTCTATAACAAATACGAAAAAAACTGTAATTAGAACTATTGAGCACAAAGTATAATCCTATAAAGTGCTATATAATGAAAAGAAAAGACAGTCAAGAAACAAAATCACTCACTGTATTACCTTAAAACACTATGTAATTCATACGAAAAGCATTATAATTAGAACTATAGAGCACAAAGTAAGTACAATCTATAAAATGCTATATAATATAAAGGAAAAACATTGAAAAAACAAAAGCGCTAAATATAATAATTTTAAACACTCTATAACAAATACGAAAAACACTGTATTTAGAACTATAGAACACAAAGTATAATCCTATAAAGGGCTATATAATGAAAAGAAAAGCCATGCAAGAAACAAAAGTTCTAATTGTATTCCCTTAAAACACTATGTAATACATACGAAAAGCGCTATAATTAGAACTATAGAGCACAAAGTTAGTACAATCTATAAAATGCTATATAATATGAAGGAAAAACATTGAAAAAACCAAAGCGCTAAATATAATAATTTTAAGAACTCTATAACATATACGAAAAACACTATATTTAGAACTATAGAGCACAAAGTATAATCCTATCAAGTGCTATATAATGAAAAGAAAAGGCAGTCAAGAAACAAAAGCACTAACTGTATTCCCTTAAACCACCATTTAATACATACGAGAAGCATTATAATTAGAATTATAGATCTCAAAGTAAGTACAATCCATAAAACGCTATATAATATAAAGGAAAAACATTGAAAAAACAAAAGCGCTAAATATATTAATTTTGAACACTCTATAACAAGTACGAAAAACACTGTAATTAGAACTATACAACACAAAGTATAATCCTATAGAGGGCTATATAATCAAAAGAAAAGACAGCCAAGCAACAAAATCACTAACTGTATTCCCTTACAACACTATGTAATACATACGAAAAGCATTATAATTAGAACTATAGATCACAAAGTTAGTACAATCTATAAAATGCTACATAATATAAACAAAAAAATTGAAAAAACAACAGCGCTAAAGATAATAGTTTTAAACACTCTATAACAAATACAAAAAATACTGTAATTAGAACTATAGAGCGCAAAGTATAATCCTATAAAGTGCTATATAATGAAAAGAAAAGGCAGTCAAGAAACAAAATCACTAATTGTATTCCCTTAAAACACTATGTAATACATACAAAAAGCACTATAATTAGAACTATAGAACACAAAGTAAGTACAATCAATAAAATACTATATAATATGAAGGAAAAACATTGAAAAAACCAAAGCGCTAAATATAATAATTTTAAAAACTCTATAACAAAAATGAAAAACAATGTATTTAGAACTATAGAGCACAAAGTATAATCCTATAAAGTGCTACATAATGAAAAGAAAAAGCAGTCGAAAAATAAAAGCGCTAACTGTAATCCCTTAAATCATTATGTAATACATACGAAAAGAACTATAATTAGAACTATAGAGCGTAAAGTAAGTACAATCTATAAAATGATATATAGTATAAAGGAAAAACATTGAAAAAAAAAAAGCGCTAAATATAATAATTTTAAACAGTCTATAACAAATACGAAAAACACTGTAATTAGAATTATAGAGCACAAAGTATAATCCTAGAAAGTGCAATATAATGAAAAGAAAAGGCAGTCAAGAAACAAAAGCGCTAACTGTATTCCCTTAAAACACTATGTAACACATACGAAAAGAACTACAATTAGAACTATACAGCACGAAGTAAGTACAATCTATAAAATCCTATATAATATAAAGGAAAAACATTGAAAAAACCAAAGCGCTAAATATAATAGTTTTAAACACTCTATAACAAATACGAAAAACACTGTAATTAGAATTATAGAGCACAAAGTATAATCCTAGAAAGTGCAATATAATGAAAAGAAAAGGCAGTCAAGAAACAAAAGTTCTAACTGTATTCCCTTAAAACACTATGTAATACATACGAAAAGCACTATAATTAGAACTATAGAGCATAAAGTAAGTACAATCTATAAAATGCTATATAATATGAAGGAAAAATATTGAAAAAACGAAAGCGCTAAATATAATAATTATAAACACTCTATAAAAAATACGAAAAACACTATATTTAGAATTATAGAGCACAAAGTATAATCCCATAAAGTGCTATATAACGAAAAGGAAAAGCAGTCAAGAAAAAAAAGCACTAACTGTAATCCTTTAAAACACTATGTAATACATACGAAAAGCACTATTATTAGAACTATAGAGCACAAAGTAAGTACAATCTATAAAATGCTATATAATATAAAGGAAAAACATTGAAAAAAAAAAGTGCTAAATATAATAGTTTTAAACACTCTATAACAAATACGAAAAAGACTGTATTTAGAATTATAGAACACAAAGTATAATCCTATAAAGTGCTATATAATGAAAAGAAAAGGCAGTCAGAAACAAAAGCACTAACTGTATTCCCTTAAAACATTATGTAATACATACGAAAAGCACTATAATTAGAACTACAGAGCACAAAGTTAGTACAATCTATAAAATGTTAAATAACATAATGGAAAACATTGAAAAAACAAAAGCGCTAAATATAATAATTTTAAAAACTCTATAACAAATACGAAAAACATTGTAATTAGAACTATAGAGCACAAAGTATAATCCTATAAAGTGCTATATAATGAAAAGAAAAGACAGTCAAGAAACAAAAGCACTAACTGTATCCCCTTAAAACACCATGTAATACATACGAAAAGCATTATAATTAGAACTATAGAGCTCAAAGTAAGTACAATCTATAAACCGCTATATAATATATAAGGGAAAACATTGAAAACAAAAAGCGCTAGATATATTAATTTTAAACACTCTATAACAAGTACGAAACGCACTATATTTAGAACTTTAGAGCACAAAGTATAATCCTATAAAGTGCAATATAATGAAAAGAAAAGGCAGTCAAGAAACAAAAACACTAACTGTATTCCCTTAAAACAGCATGTAATACATACGAAAAGCATCATAATTAGAACTATAGATCTCAAAGTAAGTACAATCTATAAAACGCTATATAATATAAAGGAAAATATTGAAAAAACGAAAGCGCTAAACATAATAATTTTAAAACTCTATTATAAATACGAAAAACACTGTATTTAGAACTATAAAGCACAAAGTATAATCCTATAAAGTGCTATATAATAAAAAGAAAAGGCAGTCAAGAAACAAAAGCACTAACTGTATTCCCTTTAAACACCATGTAATACATACGAAAAGCATTATAATTAGAACTATAGATCTCAAAGTAAGTACAATCTATAAAACGCTATATAATATAAAGGAAAAACATTGAAAAAAAAAGACGCTAGATATATTAATTTTAAACACTCTATAACAAGTACGAAACGCACTATATTTAGAACTTTAGTGCGCAAAGTATAATCCTATAAAGTGCTATATAATGAAAAGAAAAAGCAGTCAAGAAAAAAAAGCGCTAGCTGTATTCCGTCAAAACACTATGTAATACATACAAAAAGCACTATAATTAGAACTATAGAGCACAAACTTAGTACAATCTATAAAATCCTATATAATATGAAGGAAAAACATTGAAAAAACCAAAGTGCTAAATATGATAATTTTAAGAACTCTATAACAAATACGAAAAACACTGTATTTAGAACTATAGAGCACAAAGTATAATCCTATAAAGTGCTATATAATAAAAAGAAAAGGCAGTCAAGAAACAAAGCACTAACTGTATCCCTTAAAACACCATGTAATACATACGAAAAGCATTATAATTAGAACTATAGAACTCAAAGTAAGTACAATCTATAAAACGCTATATAATATAAAGGAAAAACATTAAAAAAAAGGCGCTAGATATATTAATTTTAAACACTCTATAACAAGTACGAAACGCACTATATTCAGAACTTTAGAACACAAAGTATAATCCTATAAAGTGCTATATAATGAAAATAAAAAGCAGTCAAGAAACAAAAGCGCTAGCTGTATTCCGTCAAAACACTATGTAATACATACGAAAAGCAATACAATTAGAACTATTGAGTACAAAGTAAGTACAATGTATAAAATGCTATATAATATGAAGGAAAAACATTGAAAAAACCAAATCGCTAAATATAATAATTTTAAGAACTCTATAACAAATACGAAAAACACTGTATTTGGAACTATAGAGCACAAAGTATAATCCTATAAAGTGCTATATAATAAAAAGAAAAGGCAGTCAAGAAATAAAAGAACTACCTGTATTCGTCAAAACACTATGTAATATATACGAAAAGCACTATAATTAGAACTATAGTGCACAAAGTTAGTACAATCTATAAAATGCTATATAATATGAAGGAAAAACATTGAAAAAACCAAAGCACTAAATATGATAATTTTAAGAACTCTATAACAAATACGAAGAACACTGTATTTAGAACTATAGAGCACAAAGTATAATCCTATAAAGTGCTATATAATAAAAAGAAAAGGCAGTCAAGAAACAAAAGCACTAACTGTATCCCCTTAAAACACCATGTAATACATACGAAAAGCATTATAATTAGAACTATAGAGCTTAAAGTAAGTACAATCTATAAAACACTATACAATATAAAGGAAAAACATTGAAAAAAAAAGCGCTAGATATAGTAATTTTAAACACTCTATAACAAGTACGAAACGCACTATATTTAGAACTTTAGAGCGCAAAGTATAATCCCATTAAGTGCTATATAACGAAAAGAAAAAGCAGTCAAGAAACAAAAGAGCTAGCTGTATTCCGTCAAAAGACTATGTAATACATACGAAAAGCACTATAATTAGAACTATAGAGCACAAAGTTAGTACAATCTATAAAATCCTATATAATATGAAGGAAAAACATTGAAAAAACCAAAGTGCTAAATATGATAATTTTAAGAACTCTATAACAAATACGAAAAACACTGTATTTAGAACTATAAAGCACAAAGTATAATCCTATAAAGTGCTATATAATAAAAAGAAAAGGCAGTCAAGAAACAAAAGCACTAACTGTATCCCCTTAAAACACCATGTAATACATACGAAAAGCATTATAATTAGAACTATAGAGCTCAAAGTAAGTACAATCTATAAAACGCTATATAATATAAAGGAAAAACATTAAAAAAAAGGCGCTAGATATATTAATTTTAAACACTCTATAACAAGTACGAAACGCACTATATTTAGAACTTTAGAACACAAAGTATAATCCTATAAAGTGCTATATAATGAAAAGAAAAAGCAGTCAAGAAACAAAAGCGCTAGCTGTATTCCGTCAAAACACTATGCAATACATACGAAAAGCACTACAATTAGAACTATTGAGTACAAAGTAAGTACAATGTATAAAATGCTATATAATATGAAGGAAAAACATTGAAAAAACCAAATCACTAAATATAATAATTTTAAGAACTCTATAACAAATACGAAAAACACTGTATTGGAACTATAGAGCACAAAGTATAATCCTATAAAGTGCTATATAATAAAAAGAAAAGGCAGTCAAGAAATAAAAGCACTACCTGTATTTCGTCAAAACACTATGTAATATATACGAAAAACACTATAATTAGAACTATAGTGCACAAAGTTAGTACAATCTATAAAATGCTATATAATATGAAGGAAAAACATTGAAAAAACCAAAGCACTAAATATGATAATTTTAAGAACTCTATAACAAATACGAAGAACACTGTATTTAGAACTATAGAGCACAAAGTATAATCCTATAAAGTGCTATATAATAAAAAGAAAAGGCAGTCAAGAAACAAAAGCACTAACTGTATCCCCTTAAAACACCATGTAATACATACGAAAAGCATTATAATTTGAACTATAGAGCTTAAATAAGTACAATCTATAAAACACTATACAATATAAAGGAAAAACATTGAAAAAAAAAAGCGCTAGATATAGTAATTTTAAACACTCTATAACAAGTACGAAACGCACTATATTTAGAACTTTAGAGCGCAAAGTATAATCCCATTAAGTGTTATATAACGAAAAGAAAAAGCAGTCAAGAAACAAAAGCGCTAGCTGTATTCCGTCAAAAGACTATGTAATACATACGAAAAGCACTATAATTAGAACTATAGAGCACAAAGTTAGTTCAATCTATAAAATGCTATATAATATGAAGGAAAAACATTGAAAAAACCAAAGCGCTAAATATAATAATTTTAAGAACTCTATAACAAATACGAAAAACACTGTATTTAGAACTATAGAGCACAAAGTATAATCCTATAATGTGCTATATAATAAAAAGAAAAGGCAGTCAAGAAATAAAAGCAGTAACTGTATTCCCTTAAAACACCATGTAATACATACGAAAAGCTTATAATTAGAACTATAGATCTCAAAGTAAGTACAATCTATAAAACGCTATATAATATAAAGGAAAAACATTGAAAAAAAAAACGCTAGATATATTAATTTTAAACACTCTATAACAAGTACGAAACGCACTATATTTAGAACTTTAGAGCACAAAGTATAATCCCATTAAGTGCTATATAACGAAAAGAAAAAGCAGTCAAGAAACAAAAGCACTAGCTGTATTCCGTCAAAAGACTATGTAATACATACGAAAAGCACTATAATTAGAGCTATAGAGCACAAAGTTAGTTCAATCTATAAAATGCTATATAATATGAAGGAAAAACATTGAAAAAACCAAAGCGCTAAATATAATAATTTTAAGAACTCTATAACAAATACGAAAAACACTGTATTTAGAACTATAGAGCACAAAGTATAATCCTATAATGTGCTATATAATAAAAAGAAAAGGCAGTCAAGAAATAAAAGCAGTAACTGTATTCCCTTAAAACACCATGTAATACATACGAAAAGCATTATAATTAGAACTATAGATCTCAAAGTAAGTACAATCTATAAAACGCTATATAATATAAAGGAAAAACATTGAAAAAAAACGCTAATATATTAATTTTAAACACTCTATAACAAGTACGAAACGCACTATATTTAGAACTTTAGAGCGCAAAGTATAATCCCATTAAGTGCTATATAACGAAAAGAAAAAGCAGTCAAGAAACAAAAGCTCTAGCTGTATTCCGTCAAAACACTATGCAATACATACGAAAAGCACTACAATTAGAACTATTGAGTACAAAGTAAGTACAATGTATAAAATGCTATATAATATGAAGGAAAAACATTGAAAAAACCAAAGCGCTAAATATAATAATTTTAAGAACTCTATAACAAATACGAAAAACACTGTATTTGGAACTATAGAGCACAAAGTATAATCCTACAAAGTGCTATATAATAAAAAGAAAAGGCAGTCAAGAAATAAAAGCAGTAACTGTATTCCCTTAAAACACCATGTAATACATACGAAAAGCTTTATAATTAGAACTATAGATCTCAAAGTAAGTACAATCTATAAAACGCTATATAATATAAAGGAAAAACATTGAAAAAAAAAAACGCTAGATATATTAATTTTAAACACTCTATAACAAGTACGAAACGCACTATATTTAGAACTTTAGAGCACAAAGTATAATCCCATTAAGTGCTATATAACGAAAAGAAAAAGCAGTCAAGAAACAAAAGCACTAGCTGTATTCCGTCAAAAGACTATGTAATACATACGAAAAGCACTATAATTAGAGCTATAGAGCACAAAGTTAGTTCAATCTATAAAATGCTATATAATATGAAGGAAAAACATTGAAAAAACCAAAGCGCTAATATAATAATTTTAAGAACTCTATAACAAATACGAAAAACACTGTATTTAGAACTATAGAGCACAAAGTATAATCCTATAAGTGCTATATAATAAAAAGAAAAGGCAGTCAAGAAATAAAAGCAGTAACTGTATTCCCTTAAACACCATGTAATACATACGAAAAAGCATTATAATTAGAACTATAGATCTCAAAGTAAGTACAATCTATAAAACGCTATATAATATAAAGGAAAAACATTGAAAAAAAAACGCTAGATATATTAATTTTAAACACTCTATAACAAGTACGAAACGCACTATATTTAGAACTTTAGAGCGCAAAGTATAATCCCATTAAGTGCTATATAATGAAAAGAAAAAGCAGTCAAGAAACAAAAGCGCTAGCTGTATTCCGTCAAAACACTATGCAATACATACGAAAAGCACTACAATTAGAACTATTGAGTACAAAGTAAGTACAATGTATAAAATGCTATATAATATGAAGGAAAAACATTGAAAAAACCAAATCGCTAAATATAATAATTTTAAGAACTCTATAACAAATACGAAAAACACTGTATTTGGAACTATAGAGCACAAAGTATAATCCTATAAAGTGCTATATAATAAAAGAAAAGGCAGTCAAGAATAAAACACTACTACCTGTATTTCGTCAAAACACTATGTAATATATACGAAAAGCACTATAATTAGAACTATAGTGCACAAAGTTAGTACAATCTATAAAATGCTATATAATATGAAGGAAAAACATTGAAAAAACCAAAGCACTAAATATGATAATTTTTAAAGAACTCTATAACAAATACGAAGAACACTGTATAGAACTATGAGCACAAATATAATCCTATAAAGTGCTATATAATAAAAAGAAAAGGCAGTCAAGAAACAAAAGCACTAACTGTATCCCCTTAAAACACCATGTAATACATACGAAAAGCATTATAATTAGAACTATAGAGCTTAAAGTAAGTACAATCTATAAAACTATACAATATAAAGGAAAAACATTGAAAAAAAAAAAGCGCTAATATATTAATTTTAAACACTCTATAAACTTACGAAATGCACTATATTTAGAACTTTAGAGCGCAAAGTATAATCCCATTAAGTGCTATATACGAAAAGAAAAAGCAGTCAAGAAACAAAAGCGGTAGTTGTATTCCGTCAAAAGACTATGTAATACATACGAAAAGCACTATAATTAGAACTATAGAGCACAAAGTTAGTTCA
>NW_026137432.1:0-22060 GCF_009805555.1 Andrographis paniculata
AACTATAGAGCACAAAGTAAGTATAATCTATAACATGCTATATAATATAAAGGAAAAACATGAAAAAACAAACGCGCTAAATATACTAATTTCGAACACTCTACAACAAATACGAAAGCACTGCAATTAGAACTATAGAGCACAAGTAAGTAAGTAATCTATAACATGCTATATAATGCAAAGGACAAACATTGAAAAAAGCGCTAAATATAAATACTAATTTCGAACACTCTACAACAAATACGAAAAGCACTGCAATTAGAACTATAGAGCACAAGTAAGTATAATCTATAACATGCTATATAATGTAAGGAAAACATTGAAAAACCAAAACGCTAAATATACTAATTTCGAACACTCTACAACAAATACGAAAAGCACTGCAATTAGACTATAGAGCACAAAGTAAGTATAATCTATAACATGCTATATAATAAAGGAAAAACATTGAAAAAACAAAGCGCTAAATATACTAATTTCGAACACTCTACAACAAATACGAAAGCACTGCAATTAGAACTATAGCACAAGTAAGTATAATCTATAACATGCTATATATATAAGGGAAAACATTGAAAAAACAAAGCGCTAAATATACTAATTTCGAACACTCTACACAACAAATACAAAAGGCACGGAATTAGAACATAGAGCACAAAGTAAGTATAATCTATAACATGCTATATAATATAAAGGAAAACATTGAAAAAACAAAAGCGCTAATATACTAATTTCGAACACTCTACAACAAATACGAAAAAGCACTGCAATTAGAACTATAGAGCACAAAGTAAGTATAATCTATAACATGCTATATAATATAAAGGAAAACATTGAAAACACAAAGCGCTAATATACTAATTTCGAACACTCTACAACAAATACGAAAGCACTGCAATTAGAACTATAGAGCACAAAGTAAGTATAATCTATAAACATGCTATATAATGTAAAGGAAAACATTGAAAAAACAAAAGCGCTAAATATACTAATTTCGAACACTCTACAACAAATACGAAAAGCATTGCAATTAGAACTATAGAGCACAAAGTAAGTATAATCTATAACATGCTATATAATATAAGGAAAACATTGAAAAAACAAAAGCGCTAAATATACTAATTTCGAACACTCTACAACAATACGAAAAGCACTGCAATTAGAACTATAGCACAAAGTAAGTATAATCTATAACATGCTATATAATATAAAGGAAAACATTGAAAACAAAAGCGCTAAATATACTAATTCGAACACTCTACAACAAATACAAAAGCACTGCAATTAGAACTATAGAGCACAAAGTAAGTATAATCTATAACATGCTATATAATATAAAGGGAAAACATTGAAAAAACAAAAGCGCTAAATATACTAATTTCGAACACTCTACAACAATACGAAAGCATTGCATTAGAACACAAAGTAAGTATAATCTATAACATTCTATATATGCAAAGGAAAAACATTGAAAAACCAAACGCTAAATATACTAAATTCGAACACTCTACAACAAATACGAAAAGCACTGCAATTAGAACTATAGAGCACAAAGTAAGTATAATCTATAACATGCTATATAATATAAGGAAAAACATTGAAAAACCAAACGCCTAAATATACTAATTTCGAACACTCTACAACAAATACGAAAAGCATTGCAATTAGAACTATAGAGCACAAAGTAAGTATAATCTATAACATGCTATATAATGAAAGGAAAACACATTGAAAAACACAAAGCGCTAAATATACTAATTTCGAACACTCTACAACAAATACGAAAGCACTGCAATTAGAACTATAGCACAAAGTAAGTATAATCTATAACATGCTATATAATATAAAGGGAAAACATTGAAAAAACAAAAGCGCTAAATATACTAATTCGAACACTCTACAACAAATACGAAAGCACTGAATTAGAACTATAGAGCACAAAGTAAGTATAATCTATAACATGCTATATATATAAGGAAACATTGAAAAAACAAAAGCGCTAAATATACTAATTTCGAACACTCTACAACAAATACGAAAGCACTGCAATTAGAACTATAGAGCACAAAGTAAGTATAATCTATAACATGCTATATAATATAAAGGAAAACATTGAAAAAACAAAAGCGCGCTAATATACTAATTTCGAACACTCTACAACAAATACGAAAAGCACTGCAATTAGAACTATAGAGCACAAAGTAAGTATAATCTATAACATGCTATATATGTAAAGGAAAAACATTGAAAAAACAAAAGCGCTAAATATACTAATTTCGAACACTCTACAACAAATACGAAAGCACTGCAATTAGAACTATGAGCACAAAGTAAGTATAATCTATAACATGCTATATAATATAAAGGAAAACATTGAAAAAAAAAGCGCTAAATATACTAATTTCGAACACTCTACAACAATACGAAAAGCACTGCAATTAGAACTATAGCACAAAGTAAGTATAATCTATAACATGCTATATAATATAAAGGAAAACATTGAAAAAACAAAAGCGCTAAATATACTAATTTCGAACACTCTACAACAAATACGAAAAGCATTGCAATTAGACTATAGAGCACAAAGTAAGTATAATCTATAACATGCTATATAAATAAAGAAAAACATTGAAAAAACAAAGCGCTAAATATACTAATTTCGAACACTCTACAACAAATACGAAAAGCACTGCAATTAGAACTATAGAGCACAAAGTAAGTATAATCTATAACATGCTATATAATAAAGGGAAAACATTGAAAAAACAAAAGCGCTAAATATACTAATTTCGAACACTCTACAACAATACGAAAAGCACTGCAATTAGAACTACAAAGTAAGTATAATCTATAACATGCTATATAATGCAAAGGAAAACATTGAAAAACAAAAGCGCTAATATACTAATTTCGAACACTCTACAACAAATACGAAAAGCTTGCAATTAGAACTATAGAGCACAAGTAAGTATAATCTATAACATGCTATATATATAAAGGAAAAACATTGAAAAAACAAACGCTAAATTACTAATTTCGAACACTCTACAACAAATACGAAAGCACTGCAATTAGAACTATAGAGCACAAAGTAAGTATAATCTATAACATGCTATATAATATAAGGAAAACATTGAAAAAACAAAAGCGCTAAATATACTAATTTCGAACACTCTACAAACAATACGAAAAGCACTGCAATTAGAACTATAGAGCACAAAGTAAGTATATCTATACATCTATATAATATAAAGGAAAAACATTGAAAAACAAAAGCGCTAAATATACTAATTTCGAACACTCTACAACAATACGAAAAGCACTGCAATTAGAACTATAGAGCACAAAGTAAGTATAATCTATAACATGCTATATAATATAAAGAAAAACATTGAAAAAACAAAAGCGCTAAATATACTAATTTCGAACACTCTACAACAAATACGAAAGCACTGCAATTAGAACTATAGAGCACAAAGTAAGTATAATCTATAACATGCTATATAATATAAAGAAAAACATTGAAAAAACAAAACGCTAAAAATACTAATTTCGAACACTCTACAACAAATACGAAAAGCACTGCAATTAGAACTATAGAGCACAAAGTAAGTATAATCTATAACATGCTATATAATATAAAGAAAAAACATTGAAAAAACAAAAGCGCTAAATATACTAATTTCGAACACTCTACAACAAATACGAAAAGCACTGCAATTAGAACTATAGAGCACAAAGTAAGTATAATCTATAACATGCTATATAATATAAAGGAAAAACATTGAAAAAACAAAAGCGCTAAATATACTAATTTCGAACACTCTACAACAAATACGAAAAGCACTGCAATTAGAACTACACAAGTAAGTATAATCTATAACATGCTATATAATATAAAGAAAAACATTGAAAAAACAAAAGCGCTAATATACTAATTTCGAACACTCTACAACAAATACGAAAAGCACTGCAATTAGAACTATAGAGCACAAAGTAAGTATAATCTATAACATGCTATATAATATAAAGGAAAAACATTGAAAAAACAAAAGCGCTAAATATACTAATTTCGAACACTCTACAACAAATACGAAAAGCACTGCAATTAGAACTATAGAGCACAAAGTAAGTATAATCTATAACATGCTATATATATAAAGGAAAAACATTGAAAAAACAAAAGCGCTAAATATACTAATTTCGAACACTCTACAACAAATACGAAAAGCACTGCAATTAGAACTATAGAGCACAAAGTAAGTATAATCTATAACATGCTATATAATATAAAGGAAAAACATTGAAAAAACAAAAGCGCTAAATATACTAATTTCGAACACTCTACAACAAATACGAAAAGCACTGCAATTAGAACTATAGAGCACAAAGTAAGTATAATCTATAACATGCTATATAATATAAAGGAAAAACATTGAAAAAACAAAAGCGCTAAATATACTAATTTCGAACACTCTACAACAAATACGAAAAGCACTGCAATTAGAACTATAGAGCACAAAGTAAGTATAATCTATAACATGCTATATAATATAAAGGAAAAACATTGAAAAAACAAAAGCGCTAAATATACTAATTTCGAACACTCTACAACAAATACGAAAAGCACTGCAATTAGAACTATAGAGCACAAAGTAAGTATAATCTATAACATGCTATATAATATAAAGAAAAACATTGAAAAAACAAGCGCTAAATATACTAATTTCGAACACTCTACAACAAATACGAAAAGCACTGCAATTAGAACTATAGAGCACAAAGTAAGTATAATCTATAACATGCTATATAATATAAAGGAAAAACATTGAAAAAACAAAAGCGCTAAATATACTAATTTCGAACACTCTACAACAAATACGAAAAGCACTGCAATTAGAATACAAAGTAAGTATAATCTATAACATGCTATATAATATAAAGGAAAAACATTGAAAAAACAAAAGCGCTAAATATACTAATTTCGAACACTCTACAACAAATACGAAAAGCACTGCAATTAGAACTATAGAGCACAAAGTAAGTATAATCTATAACATGCTATATAATATAAAGGAAAAACATTGAAAAAACAAAAGCGCTAAATATACTAATTTCGAACACTCTACAACAAATACGAAAAGCACTGCAATTAGAACTATAGAGCACAAAGTAAGTATAATCTATAACATGCTATATAATATAAAGGAAAAACATTGAAAAAACAAAAGCGCTAAATATACTAATTTCGAACACTCTACAACAAATACGAAAAGCACTGCAATTAGAACTATAGAGCACAAAGTAAGTATAATCTATAACATGCTATATAATATAAAGGAAAACATTGAAAAAACAAAAGCGCTAAATATACTAATTTCGAACACTCTACAACAAATACGAAAAGCACTGCAATTAGAACTATAGAGCACAAAGTAAGTATAATCTATAACATGCTATATAATATAAAGAAAAACATTGAAAAAACAAAAGCGCTAAATATACTAATTTCGAACACTCTACAACAAATACGAAAAGCACTGCAATTAGAACTATAGAGCACAAAGTAAGTATAATCTATAACATGCTATATAATATAAAGGAAAAACATTGAAAAAACAAAAGCGCTAAATATACTAATTTCGAACACTCTACAACAAATACGAAAAGCACTGCAATTAGAACTATAGAGCACAAAGTAAGTATAATCTATAACATGCTATATAATATAAAGGAAAAACATTGAAAAAAAAAAGCGCTAAATATACTAATTTCGAACACTCTACAACAAATACGAAAAGCACTGCAATTAGAACTATAGAGCACAAAGTAAGTATAATCTATAACATGCTATATAATATAAAGGAAAAACATTGAAAAAACAAAAGCGCTAAATATACTAATTTCGAACACTCTACAACAAATACGAAAAGCACTGCAATTAGAACTATAGAGCACAAAGTAAGTATAATCTATAACATGCTATATAATATAAAGGAAAAACATTGAAAAAACAAAAGCGCTAAATATACTAATTTCGAACACTCTACAACAAATACGAAAAGCACTGCAATTAGAACTATAGAGCACAAAGTAAGTATAATCTATAACATGCTATATAATATAAAGGAAAAACATTGAAAAAACAAAAGCGCTAAATATACTAATTTCGAACACTCTACAACAAATACGAAAAGCACTGCAATTAGAACTATAGAGCACAAAGTAAGTATAATCTATAACATGCTATATAATATAAAGGAAAAACATTGAAAAAACAAAAGCGCTAAATATACTAATTTCGAACACTCTACAACAAATACGAAAAGCACTGCAATTAGAACTATAGAGCACAAAGTAAGTATAATCTATAACATGCTATATAATATAAAGGAAAAACATTGAAAAAACAAAAGCGCTAAATATACTAATTTCGAACACTCTACAACAAATACGAAAAGCACTGCAATTAGAACTATAGAGCACAAAGTAAGTATAATCTATAACATGCTATATAATATAAAGGAAAAACATTGAAAAAACAAAAGCGCTAAATATACTAATTTCGAACACTCTACAACAAATACGAAAAGCACTGCAATTAGAACTATAGAGCACAAAGTAAGTATAATCTATAACATGCTATATAATATAAAGGAAAAACATTGAAAAAACAAAAGCGCTAAATATACTAATTTCGAACACTCTACAACAAATACGAAAAGCACTGCAATTAGAACTATAGAGCACAAAGTAAGTATAATCTATAACATGCTATATAATATAAAGGAAAAACATTGAAAAAACAAAAGCGCTAAATATACTAATTTCGAACACTCTACAACAAATACGAAAAGCACTGCAATTAGAACTATAGAGCACAAAGTAAGTATAATCTATAACATGCTATATAATATAAAGGAAAAACATTGAAAAAACAAAAGCGCTAAATATACTAATTTCGAACACTCTACAACAAATACGAAAAGCACTGCAATTAGAACTATAGAGCACAAAGTAAGTATAATCTATAACATGCTATATAATATAAAGGAAAAACATTGAAAAAACAAAAGCGCTAAATATACTAATTTCGAACACTCTACAACAAATACGAAAAGCACTGCAATTAGAACTATAGAGCACAAAGTAAGTATAATCTATAACATGCTATATAATATAAAGGAAAAACATTGAAAAAACAAAAGCGCTAAATATACTAATTTCGAACACTCTACAACAAATACGAAAAGCACTGCAATTAGAACACAAAGTAAGTATAATCTATAACATGCTATATAATATAAAGGAAAAACATTGAAAAAACAAAAGCGCTAAATATACTAATTTCGAACACTCTACAACAAATACGAAAAGCACTGCAATTAGAACTATAGAGCACAAAGTAAGTATAATCTATAACATGCTATATAATATAAAGGAAAAACATTGAAAAAACAAAAGCGCTAAATATACTAATTTCGAACACTCTACAACAAATACGAAAAGCACTGCAATTAGAACTATAGAGCACAAAGTAAGTATAATCTATAACATGCTATATAATATAAAGGAAAAACATTGAAAAAACAAAAGCGCTAAATATACTAATTTCGAACACTCTACAACAAATACGAAAAGCACTGCAATTAGAACTATAGAGCACAAAGTAAGTATAATCTATAACATGCTATATAATATAAAGGAAAAACATTGAAAAAACAAAAGCGCTAAATATACTAATTTCGAACACTCTACAACAAATACGAAAAGCACTGCAATTAGAACTATAGAGCACAAAGTAAGTATAATCTATAACATGCTATATAATATAAAGGAAAAACATTGAAAAAACAAAAGCGCTAAATATACTAATTTCGAACACTCTACAACAAATACGAAAAGCACTGCAATTAGAACTATAGAGCACAAAGTAAGTATAATCTATAACATGCTATATAATATAAAGGAAAAACATTGAAAAAACAAAAGCGCTAAATATACTAATTTCGAACACTCTACAACAAATACGAAAAGCACTGCAATTAGAACTATAGAGCACAAAGTAAGTATAATCTATAACATGCTATATAATATAAAGGAAAAACATTGAAAAAACAAAAGCGCTAAATATACTAATTTCGAACACTCTACAACAAATACGAAAAGCACTGCAATTAGAACTATAGAGCACAAAGTAAGTATAATCTATAACATGCTATATAATATAAAGGAAAAACATTGAAAAAACAAAAGCGCTAAATATACTAATTTCGAACACTCTACAACAAATACGAAAAGCACTGCAATTAGAACACAAAGTAAGTATAATCTATAACATGCTATATAATATAAAGGAAAAACATTGAAAAAACAAAAGCGCTAAATATACTAATTTCGAACACTCTACAACAAATACGAAAAGCACTGCAATTAGAACTATAGAGCACAAAGTAAGTATAATCTATAACATGCTATATAATATAAAGGAAAAACATTGAAAAAACAAAAGCGCTAAATATACTAATTTCGAACACTCTACAACAAATACGAAAAGCACTGCAATTAGAACTATAGAGCACAAAGTAAGTATAATCTATAACATGCTATATAATATAAAGGAAAAACATTGAAAAAACAAAAGCGCTAAATATACTAATTTCGAACACTCTACAACAAATACGAAAAGCACTGCAATTAGAACTATAGAGCACAAAGTAAGTATAATCTATAACATGCTATATAATATAAAGGAAAAACATTGAAAAAACAAAAGCGCTAAATATACTAATTTCGAACACTCTACAACAAATACGAAAAGCACTGCAATTAGAACTATAGAGCACAAAGTAAGTATAATCTATAACATGCTATATAATATAAAGGAAAAACATTGAAAAAACAAAAGCGCTAAATATACTAATTTCGAACACTCTACAACAAATACGAAAAGCACTGCAATTAGAACTATAGAGCACAAAGTAAGTATAATCTATAACATGCTATATAATATAAAGGAAAACATTGAAAAAACAAAAGCGCTAAATATACTAATTTCGAACACTCTACAACAAATACGAAAAGCACTGCAATTAGAACTATAGAGCACAAAGTAAGTATAATCTATAACATGCTATATAATATAAAGGAAAAACATTGAAAAAACAAAAGCGCTAAATATACTAATTTCGAACACTCTACAACAAATACGAAAAGCACTGCAATTAGAACTATAGAGCACAAAGTAAGTATAATCTATAACATGCTATATAATATAAAGGAAAAACATTGAAAAAACAAAAGCGCTAAATATACTAATTTCGAACACTCTACAACAAATACGAAAAGCACTGCAATTAGAACTATAGAGCACAAAGTAAGTATAATCTATAACATGCTATATAATATAAAGGAAAAACATTGAAAAAACAAAAGCGCTAAATATACTAATTTCGAACACTCTACAACAAATACGAAAAGCACTGCAATTAGAACTATAGAGCACAAAGTAAGTATAATCTATAACATGCTATATAATATAAAGGAAAAACATTGAAAAAACAAAAGCGCTAAATATACTAATTTCGAACACTCTACAACAAATACGAAAAGCACTGCAATTAGAACTACAAAGTAAGTATAATCTATAACATGCTATATAATATAAAGGAAAAACATTGAAAAAACAAAAGCGCTAAATATACTAATTTCGAACACTCTACAACAAATACGAAAAGCACTGCAATTAGAACTATAGAGCACAAAGTAAGTATAATCTATAACATGCTATATAATATAAAGGAAAAACATTGAAAAAACAAAAGCGCTAAATATACTAATTTCGAACACTCTACAACAAATACGAAAAGCACTGCAATTAGAACTATAGAGCACAAAGTAAGTATAATCTATAACATGCTATATAATATAAAGGAAAAACATTGAAAAAACAAAAGCGCTAAATATACTAATTTCGAACACTCTACAACAAATACGAAAAGCACTGCAATTAGAACTATAGAGCACAAAGTAAGTATAATCTATAACATGCTATATAATATAAAGGAAAACATTGAAAAAACAAAAGCGCTAAATATACTAATTTCGAACACTCTACAACAAATACGAAAAGCACTGCAATTAGAACTATAGAGCACAAAGTAAGTATAATCTATAACATGCTATATAATATAAAGGAAAAACATTGAAAAAACAAAAGCGCTAAATATACTAATTTCGAACACTCTACAACAAATACGAAAAGCACTGCAATTAGAACTATAGAGCACAAAGTAAGTATAATCTATAACATGCTATATAATATAAAGGAAAAACATTGAAAAAACAAAAGCGCTAAATATACTAATTTCGAACACTCTACAACAAATACGAAAAGCACTGCAATTAGAACTATAGAGCACAAAGTAAGTATAATCTATAACATGCTATATAATATAAAGGAAAAACATTGAAAAAACAAAAGCGCTAAATATACTAATTTCGAACACTCTACAACAAATACGAAAAGCACTGCAATTAGAACTATAGAGCACAAAGTAAGTATAATCTATAACATGCTATATAATATAAAGGAAAACATTGAAAAAACAAAAGCGCTAAATATACTAATTTCGAACACTCTACAACAAATACGAAAAGCACTGCAATTAGAACTATAGAGCACAAAGTAAGTATAATCTATAACATGCTATATAATATAAAGGAAAAACATTGAAAAAACAAAAGCGCTAAATATACTAATTTCGAACACTCTACAACAAATACGAAAAGCACTGCAATTAGAACTATAGAGCACAAAGTAAGTATAATCTATAACATGCTATATAATATAAAGGAAAAACATTGAAAAAACAAAAGCGCTAAATATACTAATTTCGAACACTCTACAACAAATACGAAAAGCACTGCAATTAGAACTATAGAGCACAAAGTAAGTATAATCTATAACATGCTATATAATATAAAGGAAAAACATTGAAAAAACAAAAGCGCTAAATATACTAATTTCGAACACTCTACAACAAATACGAAAAGCACTGCAATTAGAACTATAGAGCACAAAGTAAGTATAATCTATAACATGCTATATAATATAAAGGAAAAACATTGAAAAAACAAAAGCGCTAAATATACTAATTTCGAACACTCTACAACAAATACGAAAAGCACTGCAATTAGAACTATAGAGCACAAAGTAAGTATAATCTATAACATGCTATATAATATAAAGGAAAAACATTGAAAAAACAAAAGCGCTAAATATACTAATTTCGAACACTCTACAACAAATACGAAAAGCACTGCAATTAGAACTATAGAGCACAAAGTAAGTATAATCTATAACATGCTATATAATATAAAGGAAAAACATTGAAAAAACAAAAGCGCTAAATATACTAATTTCGAACACTCTACAACAAATACGAAAAGCACTGCAATTAGAACTATAGAGCACAAAGTAAGTATAATCTATAACATGCTATATAATATAAAGGAAAAACATTGAAAAAACAAAAGCGCTAAATATACTAATTTCGAACACTCTACAACAAATACGAAAAGCACTGCAATTAGAACTATAGAGCACAAAGTAAGTATAATCTATAACATGCTATATAATATAAAGGAAAAACATTGAAAAAACAAAAGCGCTAAATATACTAATTTCGAACACTCTACAACAAATACGAAAAGCACTGCAATTAGAACACAAAGTAAGTATAATCTATAACATGCTATATAATATAAAGGAAAAACATTGAAAAAACAAAAGCGCTAAATATACTAATTTCGAACACTCTACAACAAATACGAAAAGCACTGCAATTAGAACTATAGAGCACAAAGTAAGTATAATCTATAACATGCTATATAATATAAAGGAAAAACATTGAAAAAACAAAAGCGCTAAATATACTAATTTCGAACACTCTACAACAAATACGAAAAGCACTGCAATTAGAACTATAGAGCACAAAGTAAGTATAATCTATAACATGCTATATAATATAAAGGAAAAACATTGAAAAAACAAAAGCGCTAAATATACTAATTTCGAACACTCTACAACAAATACGAAAAGCACTGCAATTAGAACTATAGAGCACAAAGTAAGTATAATCTATAACATGCTATATAATATAAAGGAAAACATTGAAAAAACAAAAGCGCTAAATATACTAATTTCGAACACTCTACAACAAATACGAAAAGCACTGCAATTAGAACTATAGAGCACAAAGTAAGTATAATCTATAACATGCTATATAATATAAAGGAAAAACATTGAAAAAACAAAAGCGCTAAATATACTAATTTCGAACACTCTACAACAAATACGAAAAGCACTGCAATTAGAACTATAGAGCACAAAGTAAGTATAATCTATAACATGCTATATAATATAAAGGAAAAACATTGAAAAAACAAAAGCGCTAAATATACTAATTTCGAACACTCTACAACAAATACGAAAAGCACTGCAATTAGAACTATAGAGCACAAAGTAAGTATAATCTATAACATGCTATATAATATAAAGGAAAAACATTGAAAAAACAAAAGCGCTAAATATACTAATTTCGAACACTCTACAACAAATACGAAAAGCACTGCAATTAGAACTATAGAGCACAAAGTAAGTATAATCTATAACATGCTATATAATATAAAGGAAAAACATTGAAAAAACAAAAGCGCTAAATATACTAATTTCGAACACTCTACAACAAATACGAAAAGCATTGCAATTAGAACACAAAGTAAGTATAATCTATAACATGCTATATAATATAAAGGAAAAACATTGAAAAAACAAAAGCGCTAAATATACTAATTTCGAACACTCTACAACAAATACGAAAAGCATTGCAATTAGAACTATAGAGCACAAAGTAAGTATAATCTATAACATGCTATATAATATAAAGGAAAAACATTGAAAAAACAAAAGCGCTAAATATACTAATTTCGAACACTCTACAACAAATACGAAAAGCACTGCAATTAGAACTATAGAGCACAAAGTAAGTATAATCTATAACATGCTATATAATATAAAGGAAAAACATTGAAAAAACAAAAGCGCTAAATATACTAATTTCGAACACTCTACAACAAATACGAAAAGCACTGCAATTAGAACTATAGAGCACAAAGTAAGTATAATCTATAACATGCTATATAATATAAAGGAAAACATTGAAAAAACAAAAGCGCTAAATATACTAATTTCGAACACTCTACAACAAATACGAAAAGCACTGCAATTAGAACTATAGAGCACAAAGTAAGTATAATCTATAACATGCTATATAATATAAAGGAAAAACATTGAAAAAACAAAAGCGCTAAATATACTAATTTCGAACACTCTACAACAAATACGAAAAGCACTGCAATTAGAACTATAGAGCACAAAGTAAGTATAATCTATAACATGCTATATAATATAAAGGAAAACATTGAAAAAACAAAAGCGCTAAATATACTAATTTCGAACACTCTACAAAAATACGAAAAGCACTGCAATTAGAACTATAGAGCACAAAGTAAGTATAATCTATAACATGCTATATAATATAAAGGAAAAACATTGAAAAAACAAAAGCGCTAAATATACTAATTTCGAACACTCTACAACAAATACGAAAAGCACTGCAATTAGAACTATAGAGCACAAAGTAAGTATAATCTATAACATGCTATATAATATAAAAGAAAAAACATTGAAAAAACAAAAGCGCTAAATATACTAATTTCGAACACTCTACAACAAATACGAAAAGCACTGCAATTAGAACTATAGAGCACAAAGTAAGTATAATCTATAACATGCTATATAATATAAAGGAAAAACATTGAAAAAACAAAAGCGCTAAATATACTAATTTCGAACACTCTACAACAAATACGAAAAGCACTGCAATTAGAACTATAGAGCACAAAGTAAGTATAATCTATAACATGCTATATAATATAAAGGAAAAAACATTGAAAAAACAAAAGCGCTAAATATACTAATTTCGAACACTCTACAACAAATACGAAAAGCATTGCAATTAGAATACAAAGTAAGTATAATCTATAACATGCTATATAATATAAAGGAAAAACATTGAAAAAACAAAAGCGCTAAATATACTAATTTCGAACACTCTACAACAAATACGAAAAGCACTGCAATTAGAACTATAGAGCACAAAGTAAGTATAATCTATAACATGCTATATAATATAAAGGAAAAACATTGAAAAAACAAAAGCGCTAAATATACTAATTTCGAACACTCTACAACAAATACGAAAAGCACTGCAATTAGAACTATAGAGCACAAAGTAAGTATAATCTATAACATGCTATATAATATAAAGGAAAAACATTGAAAAAACAAAAGCGCTAAATATACTAATTTCGAACACTCTACAACAAATACGAAAAGCACTGCAATTAGAACTATAGAGCACAAAGTAAGTATAATCTATAACATGCTATATAATATAAAGGAAAAACATTGAAAAAACAAAAGCGCTAAATATACTAATTTCGAACACTCTACAACAAATACGAAAAGCACTGCAATTAGAACTATAGAGCACAAAGTAAGTATAATCTATAACATGCTATATAATATAAAGGAAAAACATTGAAAAAACAAAAGCGCTAAATATACTAATTTCGAACACTCTACAACAAATACGAAAAGCACTGCAATTAGAACTATAGAGCACAAAGTAAGTATAATCTATAACATGCTATATAATATAAAGGAAAAACATTGAAAAAACAAAAGCGCTAAATATACTAATTTCGAACACTCTACAACAAATACGAAAAGCACTGCAATTAGAACTATAGCACAAAGTAAGTATAATCTATAACATGCTATATAATATAAAGGGAAAACATTGAAAAAACAAAAGCGCTAAATATACTAATTTCGAACACTCTACAACAAATACGAAAAGCATTGCAATTAGAACTATAGAGCACAAAGTAAGTATAATCTATAACATGCTATATAATATAAAGGAAAAACATTGAAAAAACAAAAGCGCTAAATATACTAATTTCGAACACTCTACAACAAATACGAAAAGCACTGCAATTAGAACTATAGAGCACAAAGTAAGTATAATCTATAACATGCTATATAATATAAAGGAAAAACATTGAAAAAAACAAAAGCGCTAAATATACTAATTTCGAACACTCTACAACAAATACAAAAGCACTGCAATTAGAACTATAGAGCACAAAGTAAGTATAATCTATAACATGCTATATAATATAACGGAAAACATTGAAAAAACAAAAGCGCTAAATATACTAATTTCGAACACTCTACAACAAATACGAAAAGCACTGTAATTAGAACTATAGAGCACAAAGTAAGTATAATCTATAAAATGCTATATAATATAAAGGAAAAACATTGAAAAACAAATGCGCTAAATATACTAATTTCGAACACTCTACAACAAATACGAAAAGCACTGCAATTAGAACTATAGAGCACAAAGTAAGTATAATCTATAACATGCTGACACGGCCCGGCCGCGTATAATTATAACCAACATAATTTTCTTACCCACAAAATTCTATAGAACAAATGGATTAACAATATGTATAAAAGAAAAGAGAAGGAAGAAGAAAGATAGTGCAGAGAATGTGAATTAGTATAGATGATAACCAACCACGAGAATAAGTCTCGGACCTGAAATCAATCTATAGGTAAAACACAAACAATAGGCTAAATCCCACTGCAAAGGATTGGAAGCCACGAACCGATGGAATCACTCCAAAGACCCGATTTGAGATTCTAAATGCGAGGAAATCACTCCCTAACACTAGAAAATATAAAAGTGAAATTCAATTCAAGATGTAAAAAAGGTCCTCATTACAATGATAGGCAAGGACCTTATATAGAAGTCCTTGAGGAAAATAAAAGGCAACAAATAATAAAGGAAACAAACCAAAAGGTAAGTCTAACTATAAGGAAATAAATAATTAGGGAAGTTTTAGATATGGAATTATACTATATTGAAACTTATAATAAAAGGAAATAAGTGATGATTCCCTTGATATACTTCCATGATTAGTGATTCTCTCCATAAGTGATGATTCCCCTTATATACTTCCATGATTAGCGATTCTCTCCATAAGTGAAGATTCCCTTGATATACTTCCATGATTAGAGATTCTCTCCATAAGTGAGGATTCCCTTGCTATACTTCCATGATTAGTGATTATCTCCATAAGTGATGATTCCCTTGATAACCTTCCATGATTAGCGATTCTCTTGATCTTTCAATTGGGATTCTTGCGGGTCCCATTGAAGGAGCATCAGGTGAGGGCTAAGTGGTCTCCAAGCATCATCCTTAAATTGATTCTTCATGAAAAATCGTCTGATCAATGCAGTGATGGATTTTTGAAACTGATGAGCTCGGCTTCGAGTGATGGGTCCCACGGGCATTTGAATGCTTGAAGATTTGGCGTCCTCGTCATTCCCTCCTTCTTGAAAAGCTTTCTTGTTCTCCCGAACAAGATATTCATCCGCTGCATCAAAAGGGCTTAAGTTAGAAACATTAAAAGTAGCATAAACTTGGTACTCACCTGGGAGTTCAAGTTTGTAAGCATTATCATTAATGCGTTCCAACACTCGAAGAGGCCCATCGCCATGGGGAGTAAGTTTTGACTTTTGCAATTCTGGAAATCTTTCCTTCCTTAAGTGTAGCCAAAACCAATCTCCTATCTCGAATACAACTTTCTTGCGCCCACGGTTAGCTTGTTTTGCGTAATTGTCAGCTGCCTTTCGTAGGTCATCCCGAACTTGAGAATGAAGTTGTTGGACAAATTCAGCCTTTTTTCTGCCATCAAAACAAACGTGCTCATTGCGTGGCAATGGCATAAGATAAAGATGAGTTAATGGGTTAAAACCGAAAACAACCTCAAATGAAGAACAAGTTGTAGAGCTATGAATCATACGATTATATGAAATTTAGCATGAGCTAAAAATTCTTCCCAACTCTTCAAATTCTCATTAACTAAGGCACGTAACAAGCTTCCCACAGTTTGATTAACAACTTCTGTTTGACCATCAGTTTGTGGGTGGTGTGATGTGGAAAACATTAATTGTGTACCTAATTTAGCCCAAAGTGTTTTCCAAAAATAACTTAAAAGTCGAGAATCCCTATCAAAAACAATGGATCTTGGAACACCATGCAATCTAAGAACCTCTTTGAAAAATAATGAAGCAACATGGTTAGCATCAGTGGTTTTTGTGCATGGAATAAAATGTGTTATTTTTGAAAAGCGATCAACCACAACAAATATTGAATTTTTAGCAAACCTACTCCTAGGCAAACCTAATATGAAATCTATAGAAATATCAACCCAAGGGGATTCAAGAATAGGTAGGGGAGTATACAAACCGCGTGGATGAACAGTAGACTTCAACGAGAGGCACGTTGTACACCGACGAATTGCACCTTCAGCTTCGGGAGGACGTACATAATGTTGCCATGCTTGCAGGGCCCGCACTAAGGAGTACAATTCCTTATCGTAGGTTGAGTAATTCAACGCAGGGCCATGTAGCTTTTCACTGAAAAATGCAACAGGTCTCTTTTCTTGCGAGACGACGACGCCTATACCTACACCAGAGGCATCAAAATCAAGTTCAAACGGTTTAGATAAATCAGGTAAAACAAGTACGGGTGCACATGTAAGTTTTGATTTTAAAGTATCAAAAGCATTTTGTTGTTCACTTCCCCACTCAAACTTATCCTCTTTTTTGGTAATTGCCGTTAAGGGTGCTGCAATAGTACTGCAGTTCCGCACAAATCGACGGTAGAAACTTGCAAGGCCATGGAAACTGCAGACATCACGTACGCTAGTAGGTGTAGGCCACTCTTGGATGGCTGCAACCTTCGCAAGATCTACACATACTCCATCTTTTCCTACAATAAAACCCAAAAAGTTGCACTTGTCGACACAAAAGTCGCATTTTTTCAAGTTAGCATATAACTTCTCAGCCCGTAAAACATCTAAAACTGCTTGCAAATGTTCAACATGTATTTCAATAGAAGTACTATAAACAAGTATGTCATCAAAGTATACTACAACAAACTTATTTATAAAATTCCGTAAAACATGATTCATCAATCGCATGAATGTGCTTGGGGCATTAGTAAGTCCAAATGGCATAACTAACCACTTATATAGACCAAAAGAAGTCTTGAAGGCAGTTTTCCATTCATCACCTTGATTCATCCGAATTTGGTGATAGCCACTTTTTAAATCAATTTTTGAAAAAATTACAGAACCACACAAATTATCAAGCATGTCATCTAATCTAGGAATGGGATGACGATACTTAACTGTTATAGCGTTGACGGCTCGGCAATCTACACACATGCGCCAACCTCCATCCTTTTTGGGCACCAATAGGACAGGTACAACACAAGGACTTAGACTTTCACGAATCCAACCTTTGCTCAGTAGATCCTCCACTTGCCTTTGTATTTCTTTTACCTCATCCGGGTTGGCTCGATAGGCTGGCCGATTAGGAATTGATGCTCCCGGGACAAAATCAATTTGGTGCTCAATTCCACGAGTGGGTGGTAAACCATGGGGTACTTCATCAGGAAAAACATCGTCATACGCCTTCAATAAGTTAGAAAAACTAGATGGAAGTTTGTTAGAGTCATTCATGGAAAAATAAGAAGGTTTAGAAAGTAATAGCAGACAATGGACTCCATGTTCTAAGCGTAAAGCTTTCTTCCTACACATAAAAAGATTAGACCTCTCACTCTCGTGTTTAAGATTCCAGCTGGTTTCACCCTGAATCACTACACTCGTGTTTGATTTTTGAGTAGAAGGGTAGAGTATTTGAGAGTGGCTCGGGGAAGATGTATTTATTGGTGAGGATGAAGATTTGAGAGATTGAGGGGTAGTTAGGCTATATGAAAGAGTAGATGCACTTGTATCCGGAGTACCTTTTGTTGCGGGTGATTCTAAGGAGGACTTCAAATTGGACTCCTCTTTTCCTTTGTTGATATGTTGTGGAAGCGGTGCTTTAGGTGACCCTACAATTGGAGCAAGTTTAAACGGATTACCTTGCATCCTCTTTGATTTTAGTTGCTTCTCCACCTTCATGGCCAAGTGTACCATCTCCTTGAGGTCCATGTATTGGTACATCTCTACCGCATCAGCAATATCCATTTGAAGCCCATTCGAAAATCTAGACATCGTTTGCTCCTGATCTTCATGGATATCGGCTTGTAGAAGAAGTGTTTCAAGCTCCTCATAGTACTCCTCCACTGACCGAGACCCTTGTTCTATGCTCTGCAATCACCGCAATACTTCACGACGGTAATGAGGAGGAACAAACCTCTTCCGCATGAGCGTACGAAGTTCTGTCCAAGTACGCACTGGAGCCTCCCTATTTCTGCGGCGGTTGATGCTCAATTGGTCCCACCATGCAAGGGCATAATCTGAAAACTCCATTACAGCCACACGGAGTTTTTGTTGGTCAGTTAATTGTTGAACATCAAAGATTAGTTCTAACCTTCGTTCCCATTGCAAAAATACTTCAGGGTCGGATTTTCCTTGGAACGGCGGCACTTGAAACTTGATCGAGTTGATAGCTTCATCTCCATCCCGTCGGTGATAGTTATTATGATGCCTACGTCGTTCCCAATTTCCTTCAAACTCCTCATCATCGGGTTCATCAAAGTTGTGTGGGGGTGGGGCCGGATGTTGCATCTTGGCCTCAAATGCGGTTGAACACCATTTCGCCTCTGAGTTTCCGGTAACGGTCGGATATTCTCCTGTAACTTTTGTTGATTCTCTTCCAGTTGATCCATCCTATTATTCATCAATTCCAATCGAGAATAGTGAAGAGTTTGAACTCTTGTAGAATGGTGTTGAGAAGACCTTGTACATCAACTTGTTGAGAATTGGATCCTTCACCCCCTGCCATTAAAAATAGAAGAAAAAAAGAAAATAACCTCACTAGAACTCTCGTGTATCACTCCACACCTTATGTACCTCTCCGTCTCGCAAAAAGGACTCAAATCAAATCGATGGAATTCTCCCAAAGACGATAGCCAAAAAATCCAAAACAGTAGGGAAACCAAAAGAAATATAAGTTCAGAATGAAGATAGAAGACAAATAATCTAAATAGATTATTTTATTTTTTTTTGATAAAAGAAAAGATGATTCGAGAACTAGAAGTAAATAACAAATATAAATATTTGATAATAACTTTTTTTTTCGTTTTTTTTTTTGCCTCTTTTTTTTTTTTTTTGCTTTTTTTTTGACCTTTTTTTTCAAATAAGAACCGTGATATCAATCAAGAGATTGTATCAACTGGCTCTGATACCAGATGACACGGCCCGGCCGCGTATAATTATAACCAACATAATTTTCTTACCCACAAAATTCAATAGAACAAATGGATTAACAATATGTATAAAAGAAAAGAGAAGGAAGAAGAGGATAGAGAAGAGAAGATGTGCAGAGAATAATTAGTATAGATGATAACCAACCACGAGAATAAGTCTCGGACCTGAAATCAATCTATAGGTAAAACACAAACAATAGGCTAAATCCCACTGCAAAGGATTGGAAGCCACGAACCGATGGAATCACTCCAAAGACCCGATTTGAGATTCTGAATGCGAGGAAATCACTCCCTAACACTAGAAAATATAAAAGTGAAATTCAATTCAAGATGTAAAAAAGGTCCTCATTACAATGATAGGCAAGGACCTTATATAGAAGTCCTTGAGGAAAATAAAAGGCAACAAATAATAAAGGAAACAAACCAAAAGGTAAGTCTAACTATAAGGAAATAAATAATTAGGGAAGTTTTAGATATGGAATTATACTATATTGAAACTTATAATAAAAGGAAATAAGTGATGATTCCCTTGATATACTTCCATGATTAGTGATTCTCTCCATAAGTGATGATTCCCTTGATATACTTCCATGATTAGCGATTCTCTCCATAAGTGAGGATTCCCTTGCTATACTTCCATGATTAGTGATTATCTCCATAAGTGATGATTCCCTGATAACCTTCCATGATTAGCGATTCTCTTGATCTTTCAATTGGGATTCTTGCGGGTCCCATTGAAGGAGCTTCAGTGAGGGCTAAGGGTCTCCAAGCATCATCCCTAAATTGATTCTTCATGAAAAATCGTCTGATCAATGCAGTGATGGATTTTTGAAACTGATGAGCTCGGCTTCGAGTGATAGGTCCCACGGGCATTTGAATGCTTGAAGATTTGGCGTCCTCGTCACATGCTATAATAATATAAAGGAAAAACATTGAAAAACCAAACGCGCTAAATAAACTAATTTCGAATACTCTACAACAAATACGAAAAGCATTGCAATGAGGACTATAGAGCACAAAGTAAGTATAATCAATGACATTCTATATAATGCAAAGGAAAAACATTGAAAAAACAAACGCGCTAAATATAATAATTTCGAACACTCTACAACAAATACGAAAAGCACTGTAATTAGAACTATAGCACAAAGTAAGTATAATCTATAACATGCTATATAATATAAAGGGAAAACATTGAAAAAACAAAAGCCCTAAATATACTAATTTCGAATACAACAAATACGAAAAGCATTGCAATTAGAACTATAGAGCACAAAGTAAGTATAATCTATAACATTGTATATAATGCAAAGGAAAAACATTGAAAAAACAAAAGCGCTAAATATACTAATTTCGAACACACTACAACAAATACGAAAAGCATTGCAATTAGAACACAAAGTAAGTATAATCTATAACATTCTATATAATGCAAAGGAAAAACATTGAAATAACAAAAGCGCAAATATACTAATTTCGAACACTCTACAACAAATACGAAAAGCATTGCAATTAGAACTATAGAACACAAAGTAAGTATAATCTATAACATGCTATATAATATAAAAGGAAAAACATTGAAAAAACAAAAGCGCTAAATATACTAATTCGAACACTCTACAACAAATACGAAA
>NW_026137433.1:0-32868 GCF_009805555.1 Andrographis paniculata
GTGTATTTAGCACTTTTGCTTTTTTCAATGTTTTTCCTTTGTATATATAGAAGTTATAGATTATACTTACTTTGGGCTCTATAGTTCTAATTGAAGTGCTTTTCTTATTTGTTGTAGGAGTGTTCGAAATTAGTGTATTTAGCACTTTGCTTTTCAATGTTTTTCCTTTGTATTATATAGCATGTTATAGATTATACTTACTTTGGGCTCTATAGTTCTAATTGAAAGTGCTTTTCGTATTTTGTTGTAGAGTGTTCGAAATTAGTGTATTAGCACTTTTGCTTTTTCAATGTTTTTCCTTTGTATTATATAGCATGTTATAGATTATACTTACTTTGGGCTCTATAGTTCTAATTGAAGTGCTTTTCGTATTTGTTGTAGAGTGTTCGAAATGTGTAATTAGCACTTTTGCTTTTTCAATGTTTTTCCTTTGTATTATATAGCATGTTATAGATTATACTTACTTTGGGCTCTATAGTTCTAATTGAAGTGATTTTCGTATTTGTTGTAGAGTGTTCGAAATTAGTGTATTTAGCACTTTTGTTTTTTCAATGTTTTTCCTTTGTATTATATAGCATGTTATAGATTATACTTACTTTGGGCTCTATAGTTCTAATTGAAGTGCTTTTCTTATTTGTTGTAGAGTGTTCGAAATTAGTGTATTTAGCACTTTTGCTTTTTCAATGTTTTTCCTTTGTATTATATAGCATGTTATAGATTATACTTACTTTGGGCTCTATAGTTCTAATTGAATGATTTTCGTATTTGTTGTAGAGTGTTCGAAATTAGTGTATTTAGTGCTTTTGTTTTTTCAAAGTTTTTCTTTGTATTATATAGCATGTTATAGATTATACTTACTTTGGGCTCTATAGTTCTAATTGCAGTGATTTTCGTATTTTTGTGTAGAGTGTTCGAAATTAGTGTATTTAGCACTTTTGCTTTTTTCAATGTTTTCCTTTGTATTATATAGCATGTTATAGATTATACTTACTTTGGCTCTATAGTTCTAATTGAGTGATTTTCGTATTTGTTGTAGAGTGTTCGAAATTAGTGTATTTAGCACTTTTGCTTTTTCAATTTTTTCCTTTGTATTATATAGCATGTTATAGATTATACTTACTTTGGGCTCTATAGTTCTAATTGAAGTGATTTTCTTATTTGTTGTAGCGTGTTCGAAATTAGTATATTTAGTGCTTTGTTTTTTTCAAATTTTTCCTTTGTATTATATAGCATTTTATAGATTATACTTACTTTGGGCTCTATAGTTCTAATTGCAGTGATTTTCGTATTTGTTGTAGAGTGTTCGAAATTAGTGTATTTAGCACTTTTGCTTTTTCAATGTTTTTCCTTTGTATTATATAGCATGTTATAGATTATACTTACTTTGGGCTCTATAGTTCTAATTGAAGTGATTTTCGTATTTGTTGTAGAGTGTTCGAATTAGTATATTTAGTGCTTTTGTTTTTCAGTTTTTCCTTTGTATTATATAGCATGTTATAGATTATACTTACTTTGGGCTCTATAGTTCTAATTGAGTGATTTCGTATTTGTTGTAGAGTGTTCGAAATTTGTGTATTTAGCACTTTTGCTTTTTCAATGTTTTTTCCTTTGTATTATATAGATGTTATAGATTATACTTACTTTGGGCTCTATAGTTCTAATTGAAGTGCTTTTTATTTTTGTTGTAGAGTGTTCGAAATTGTGTATTTAGCACTTTTGCTTTTCAATGTTTTTCCTTTGTATTATATAGAATGTTATAGATTATACTTACTTTGGGCTCTATAGTTCTAATTGAAGTGCTTTTCTATTTGTTGTAGAGTGTTCGAAATTAGTGTATTTAGCACTTTTGCTTTTTCAATGTTTTTCCTTTGTATTATATAGCATGTTATAGATTATACTTACTTTGGGCTCTATAGTTCTAATTGAAGTGATTTTCGTATTTGTTGTAGAGTGTTCGAAATTAGTGTATTTAGTGCTTTTGTTTTTTCAAGTTTTTCCTTTGTATTATATAGCATGTATAGATTATACTTACTTTGGGCTCTATAGTTCTAATTGCAGTGATTTTCGTATTTGTTGTAGAGTGTTCGAAATTAGTGTATTTAGCACTTTTGCTTTTTCAATGTTTTTCCTTTGTATTATATAGCATGTTATAGATTATACTTACTTGGGCTCTATAGTTCTAATTGAAGTGATTTTCGTATTTGTTGTAGAGTGTTCGAAATTAGTGTATTTAGCACTTTTGCTTTTTCAATGTTTTTTCCTTGTATTATATAGCATGTTATAGATTATACTTACTTTGGGCTCTATAGTTCTAATTGAAGTGATTTTCGTATTTGTTGTAGAGTGTTCGAAATTAGTATATTTAGTGCTTTTGTTTTTCAAAGTTTTTCCTTTGTATTATATAGCATGTTATAGATTATACTTACTTGGGCTCTATAGTTCTAATTGCAAGTGATTTTCGTATTTGTTGTAGAGTGTTCGAAATTAGTGTATTTAGCACTTTTGCTTTTTCAATGTTTTTCCTTTGTATTATATAGCATGTTATAGATTATACTTACTTTGGGCTCTATAGTTCTAATTGAAGTGATTTTCGTATTTGTTGTAGAGTGTTCGAAATTAGTATATTTAGTGCTTTTGTTTTTTTCAAGTTTTTCCTTTGTATTATATAGCATGTTATAGATTATACTTACTTTGGGCTCTATAGTTCTAATTGAGTGATTTTTCGTATTTGTTGTAGAGTGTTCGAAATTTTTGTATTTAGCACTTTTGCTTTTTCAATGTTTTTCCTTTGTATTATATAGCATGTTATAGATTATACTTACTTTGGGCTCTATAGTTCTAATTGAAGTGCTTTTCGTATTTGTTGTAGAGTGTTCGAAATTTTGTATTTAGCACTTTTGCTTTTTTCAATGTTTTTCCTTTGTATTATATAGATGTTATAGATTATACTTACTTTGGGCTCTATAGTTCTAATTGAGTGCTTTTCGTTATTTGTTGTAGAGTGTTCGAAATTAGTGTATTTAGCACTTTTGCTTTTTCAATGTTTTTCCTTTGTATTATATAGAATGTTATAGATTATACTTACTTTGGGCTCTATAGTTCTAATTGAAGTGCTTTTCTTATTTGTTGTGGAGTGTTCGAAATTAGTGTATTTAGCACTTTTGCTTTTTCAATGTTTTTCCTTTGTATTATATAGCATGTTATAGATTATACTTACTTTGGGCTCTATAGTTCTAATTGAAGTGATTTTCGTATTTGTTGTAGAGTGTTCGAAATTAGTGTATTTAGTGCTTTTGTTTTTTCAATGTTTTTCCTTTGTATTATATAGCATGTTATAGATTATACTTACTTTGGGCTCTATAGTTCTAATTGCAGTGATTTTCGTATTTGTTGTAGAGTGTTCGAAATTAGTGTATTTAGCACTTTTGCTTTTTCAATGTTTTTCCTTTGTATTATATAGCATGTTATAGATTATACTTACTTTGGGCTCTATAGTTCTAATTGAAGTGATTTTCGTATTTGTTGTAGAGTGTTCGAAATTAGTGTATTTAGCACTTTTGCTTTTTTCAATGTTTTTCCTTTGTATTATATAGCATGTTATAGATTATACTTACTTTGGGCTCTATAGTTCTAATTGAAGTGATTTTCGTATTTGTTGTAGAGTGTTCGAAATTAGTATATTTAGTGCTTTTGTTTTTTTCAAGTTTTTTCCTTTGTATTATATAGCATGTTATAGATTATACTTACTTTGGCCTTATAGTTCTAATTGCAGTGATTTTCGTATTTGTTGTAGAGTGTTCGAAATTAGTGTATTTAGCACTTTTGCTTTTTCAATGTTTTTCCTTTGTATTATATAGCATGTTATAGATTATACTTACTTTGGGCTCTATAGTTCTAATTGAAGTGATTTTCGTATTTGTTGTAGAGTGTTCGAAATTAGTTATTTAGTGCTTTTGTTTTTCAATGTTTTTCCTTTGTATTATATAGCATGTTATAGATTATACTTACTTTGGGCTCTATAGTTCTAATTGAGTGATTTTCGTATTTGTTGTAGAGTGTTCGAAATTGTGTATTTAGCACTTTTGCTTTTTCAATGTTTTTCCTTTGTATTATATAATGTTATAGATTATACTTACTTTGGGCTCTATAGTTCTAATTGAAGTGCTTTTCTTATTTGTTGTAGAGTGTTCGAAATTAGTGTATTTAGCACTTTTGCTTTTTCAATGTTTTTCCTTTGTATTATATAGAATGTTATAGATTATACTTACTTTGGGCTCTATAGTTCTAATTGAAGTGCTTTTCGTATTTGTTGTGGAGTGTTCGAAATTAGTGTATTTAGCACTTTTGCTTTTTCAATGTTTTTCCTTTGTATTATATAGCATGTTATAGATTATACTTACTTTGGGCTCTATAGTTCTAATTGAGTGATTTTCGTATTTGTTGTAGAGTGTTCGAAATTAGTGTATTTAGTGCTTTGTTTTTTTCAATGTTTTTCCTTTGTATTATATAGCATGTTATAGATTATACTTACTTTGGGCTCTATAGTTCTAATTGCAGTGATTTTCGTATTTGTTGTAGAGTGTTCGAAATTAGTGTATTTAGCACTTTTGCTTTTTCAATGTTTTTCCTTTGTATTATATAGCATGTTATAGATTATACTTACTTTGGGCTCTATAGTTCTAATTGAAGTGATTTTCGTATTTGTTGTAGAGTGTTCGAAATTAGTGTATTTAGCACTTTTGCTTTTTCAATGTTTTTCCTTTGTATTATATAGCATGTTATAGATTATACTTACTTTGGGCTCTATAGTTCTAATTGAAGTGACTTTCGTATTTGTTGTAGAGTGTTCGAAATTAGTATATTTAGTGCTTTTGTTTTTTCAATGTTTTTCCTTTGTATTATATAGCATTTATAGATTATACTTACTTTGGGCTCTATAGTTCTAATTGCAGTGCTTTTCGTATTTGTTGGAGTGTTCGAAATTAGTGTATTTAGCACTTTTGCTTTTTCAATGTTTTTCCTTTGTATTATATAGCATGTTATAGATTATACTTACTTTGGGCTCTATAGTTCTAATTGAAGTGCTTTTCGTATTTGTTGTAGAGTGTTCGAAATTAGTGTATTTAGCACTTTTGCTTTTTCAATGTTTTTCCTTTGTATTATATAGCATGTTATAGATTATACTTACTTTGGGCTCTATAGTTCTAATTGAAGTGCTTTTCGTATTTGTTGTGGAGTGTTCGAAATTAGTGTATTTAGCACTTTTGCTTTTTCAATGTTTTTCCTTTGTATTATATAGCATGTTATAGATTATACTTACTTTGGGCTCTATAGTTCTAATTGAAGTGATTTTCGTATTTGTTGTAGAGTGTTCGAAATTATTGTATTTAGTGCTTTTGTTTTTTCAATGTTTTTCCTTTGTATTATATAGCATGTTATAGATTATACTTACTTTGGGCTCTATAGTTCTAATTGCAGTGATTTTCGTATTTGTTGTAGAGTGTTCGAAATTAGTGTATTTAGCACTTTTGCTTTTTCAATGTTTTTCCTTTGTATTATATAGCATGTTATAGATTATACTTACTTTGTGCTCTATAGTTCTAATTGCAGTGCTTTTCGTATTTGTTGTAGAGTGTTCGAAATTAGTGTATTTAGCACTTTTGCTTTTTCAATGTTTTTCCTTTGTATTATATAGCATGTTATAGATTATACTTACTTTGGGCTCTATAGTTCTAATTGAAGTGATTTTCGTATTTGTTGTAGAGTGTTCGAAATTAGTATATTTAGTGCTTTTGTTTTTTCAATGTTTTTCCTTTGTATTATATAGCATGTTATAGATTATACTTACTTTGGGCTCTATAGTTCTAATTGCAGTGCTTTTCGTATTTGTTGTAGAGTGTTCGAAATTAGTGTATTTAGCACTTTTGCTTTTTCAATGTTTTTCCTTTGTATTATATAGCATGTTATAGATTATACTTACTTTGGGCTCTATAGTTCTAATTGAGTGATTTTCGTATTTGTTGTAGAGTGTTCGAAATTAGTGTATTTAGCACTTTTGCTTTTTCAATGTTTTTCCTTTGTATTATATAGCATGTTATAGATTATACTTACTTTGGGCTCTATAGTTCTAATTGCAGTGATTTTCGTATTTGTTGTAGAGTGTTCGAAATTAGTGTATTTAGCACTTTTGCTTTTTCAATGTTTTTCCTTTGTATTATATAGCATGTTATAGATTATACTTACTTTGGGCTCTATAGTTCTAATTGAGTGATTTTCGTATTTGTTGTAGAGTGTTCGAAATTAGTATATTTAGTGCTTTTGTTTTTCAATTTTTTTCCTTTGTATTATATAGCATGTATAGATTATACTTACTTTGGGCTCTATAGTTCTAATTGAGTGATTTTCGTATTTGTTGTAGAGTGTTCGAAATTGTGTATTTAGCACTTTTGCTTTTTCAATGTTTTTCCTTTGTATTATATAGCATGTTATAGATTATACTTACTTTGGGCTCTATAGTTCTAATTGAAGTGCTTTTCGTATTTGTTGTAGAGTGTTCGAAATTAGTGTATTTAGCACTTTTGCTTTTTCAATGTTTTTCCTTTGTATTATATAGAATGTTATAGATTATACTTACTTTGGGCTCTATAGTTCTAATTGAAGTGCTTTTCGTATTTGTTGTAGAGTGTTCGAAATTAGTGTATTTAGCACTTTTGCTTTTTCAATGTTTTTCCTTTGTATTATATAGAATGTTATAGATTATACTTACTTTGGGCTCTATAGTTCTAATTGAAGTGCTTTTCGTATTTGTTGTAGAGTGTTCGAAATTAGTGTATTTAGCACTTTTGCTTTTTCAATGTTTTTCCTTTGTATTATATAGCATGTTATAGATTATACTTACTTTGGGCTCTATAGTTCTAATTGAAGTGATTTTCGTATTTGTTGTAGAGTGTTCGAAATTAGTGTATTTAGTGCTTTTGTTTTTTCAAAGTTTTTCCTTTGTATTATATAGCATGTTATAGATTATACTTACTTTGGGCTCTATAGTTCTAATTGCAGTGATTTTCGTATTTGTTGTAGAGTGTTCGAAATTAGTGTATTTAGCACTTTTGCTTTTTCAATGTTTTTCCTTTGTATTATATAGCATGTTATAGATTATACTTACTTTGGGCTCTATAGTTCTAATTGAAGTGATTTTCGTATTTTTGTAGAGTGTTCGAAATTAGTGTATTTAGCACTTTTGCTTTTTCAATGTTTTTCCTTTGTATTATATAGCATGTTATAGATTATACTTACTTTGGGCTCTATAGTTCTAATTGAAGTGATTTTCGTATTTGTTGTAGAGTGTTCGAAATTAGTATATTTAGTGCTTTTGTTTTTTCAATGTTTTTCCTTTGTATTATATAGCATTTATAGATTATACTTACTTTGGGCTCTATAGTTCTAATTGCAGTGCTTTTCGTATTTGTTGTAGAGTGTTCGAAATTAGTGTATTTAGCACTTTTGCTTTTCAATGTTTTTCCTTTGTATTATATAGCATGTTATAGATTATACTTACTTTGGGCTCTATAGTTCTAATTGAGTGATTTTCGTATTTGTTGTAGAGTGTTCGAAATTAGTGTATTTAGCACTTTTGCTTTTTCAATGTTTTTCCTTTGTATTATATAGCATGTTATAGATTATACTTACTTTGGGCTCTATAGTTCTAATTGCAATGCTTTTCGTATTTGTTGTAGAGTGTTCGAAATTAGTGTATTTAGCACTTTTGCTTTTTCAATGTTTTTCCTTTGTATTATATAGCATGTTATAGATTATACTTACTTTGGGCTCTATAGTTCTAATTGAAGTGATTTTCGTATTTGTTGTAGCGTGTTCGAAATTAGTATATTTAGTGCTTTTGTTTTTTCAATGTTTTTCCTTTGTATTATATAGCATTTATAGATTATACTTACTTTGGGCTCTATAGTTCTAATTGCAGTGCTTTTCGTATTTGTTGTAGAGTGTTCGAAATTAGTGTATTTAGCACTTTTGCTTTTTCAATGTTTTTCCTTTGTATTATATAGCATGTTATAGATTATACTTACTTTGGGCTCTATAGTTCTAATTGAGTGATTTTCGTATTTGTTGTAGAGTGTTCGAAATTAGTGTATTTAGCACTTTTGCTTTTTCAATGTTTTTCCTTTGTATTATATAGCATGTTATAGATTATACTTACTTTGGGCTCTATAGTTCTAATTGCAGTGATTTTCGTATTTGTTGTAGAGTGTTCGAAATTAGTGTATTTAGCACTTTTGCTTTTTCAATGTTTTTCCTTTGTATTATATAGCATGTTATAGATTATACTTACTTTGGGCTCTATAGTTCTAATTGAAGTGATTTTCGTATTTGTTGTAAGTGTTCGAAATTAGTATATTTAGTGCTTTTGTTTTTCAAAGTTTTTCCTTTGTATTATATAGCATGTTATAGATTATACTTACTTTGGGCTCTATAGTTCTAATTGAGTGATTTTCGTATTTGTTGTAGAGTGTTCGAAATTAGTGTATTTAGCACTTTTGCTTTTTCAATGTTTTTCCTTTGTATTATATAGCATGTTATAGATTATACTTACTTTGGGCTCTATAGTTCTAATTGAAGTGCTTTTCGTATTTGTTGTAGAGTGTTCGAAATTTGTGTATTTAGCACTTTTGCTTTTTCAATGTTTTTCCTTTGTATTATATAGCATGTTATAGATTATACTTACTTTGGGCTCTATAGTTCTAATTGAAGTGCTTTTCGTTATTTGTTGTAGAGTGTTCGAAATTAGTGTATTTAGCACTTTTGCTTTTTCAATGTTTTTCCTTTGTATTATATAGAATGTTATAGATTATACTTACTTTGGGCTCTATAGTTCTAATTGAAGTGCTTTTCTATTTGTTGTAGAGTGTTCGAAATTAGTGTATTTAGCACTTTTGCTTTTTCAATGTTTTTCCTTTGTATTATATAGCATGTTATAGATTATACTTACTTTGGGCTCTATAGTTCTAATTGAGTGATTTTCGTATTTGTTGTAGAGTGTTCGAAATTAGTGTATTTAGCACTTTTGCTTTTTCAATGTTTTTCCTTTGTATTATATAGCATGTTATAGATTATACTTACTTTGGGCTCTATAGTTCTAATTGCAGTGATTTTCGTATTTGTTGTAGAGTGTTCGAAATTAGTGTATTTAGCACTTTTGCTTTTTCAATGTTTTTCCTTTGTATTATATAGCATGTTATAGATTATACTTACTTTGGGCTCTATAGTTCTAATTGAAGTGATTTTCGTATTTGTTGTAGAGTGTTCGAAATTAGTGTATTTAGCACTTTTGCTTTTTCAATGTTTTTCCTTTGTATTATATAGCATGTTATAGATTATACTTACTTTGGGCTCTATAGTTCTAATTGAAGTGATTTTCGTATTTGTTGTAGAGTGTTCGAAATTAGTATATTTAGTGCTTTTGTTTTTTCAAGTTTTTCCTTTGTATTATATAGCATTTATAGATTATACTTACTTTGGGCTCTATAGTTCTAATTGCAGTGCTTTTCGTATTTGTTGTAGAGTGTTCGAAATTAGTGTATTTAGCACTTTTGCTTTTTCAATGTTTTTCCTTTGTATTATATAGCATGTTATAGATTATACTTACTTTGGGCTCTATAGTTCTAATTGAGTGATTTTCGTATTTGTTGTAGAGTGTTCGAAATTAGTATATTTAGCACTTTTGCTTTTTCAATGTTTTTCCTTTGTATTATATAGCATGTTATAGATTATACTTACTTTGGGCTCTATAGTTCTAATTGCAGTGATTTTCGTATTTGTTGTAGAGTGTTCGAAATTAGTGTATTTAGCACTTTTGCTTTTTCAATGTTTTTCCTTTGTATTATATAGCATGTTATAGATTATACTTACTTTGGGCTCTATAGTTCTAATTGAAGTGATTTTCGTATTTGTTGTAGAGTGTTCGAAATTAGTATATTTAGTGCTTTTGTTTTTTCAAAGTTTTTCCTTTGTATTATATAGCATGTTATAGATTATACTTACTTTGGGCTCTATAGTTCTAATTGAGTGATTTTCTTATTTTTTGTAGAGTGTTCGAAATTTGTGTATTTAGCACTTTTGCTTTTTCAATGTTTTTCCTTTGTATTATATATAATGTTATAGATTATACTTACTTTGGGCTCTATAGTTCTAATTGAGTGATTTTCGTATTTGTTGTAGAGTGTTCGAAATTAGTGTATTTAGCACTTTTGCTTTTTCAATGTTTTTCCTTTGTATTATATAGCATGTTATAGATTATACTTACTTTGGGCTCTATAGTTCTAATTGAAGTGATTTTCGTATTTGTTGTAGAGTGTTCGAAATTAGTATATTTAGTGCTTTTGTTTTTTCAATGTTTTTCCTTTGTATTATATAGCATGTTATAGATTATACTTACTTTGTGCTCTATAGTTCTAATTGCAATGCTTTTCGTATTTGTTGTAGAGTGTTCGAAATTAGTGTATTTAGTGCTTTTGTTTTTTCAAAGTTTTTCCTTTGTATTATATAGCATGTTATAGATTATACTTACTTTGGGCTCTATAGTTCTAATTGAGTGATTTTCGTATTTGTTGTAGAGTGTTCGAAATTAGTATATTTAGTGCTTTTGTTTTTCAATGTTTTTCCTTTGTATTATATAGCATTTTATAGATTATACTTACTTTGGGCTCTATAGTTCTAATTGCAGTGCTTTTCGTATTTGTTGTAGAGTGTTCGAAATTAGTGTATTTAGCACTTTTGCTTTTTCAATGTTTTTCCTTTGTATTATATAGCATGTTATAGATTATACTTACTTTGGGCTCTATAGTTCTAATTGAGTGATTTTCGTATTTGTTGTAGAGTGTTCGAAATTAGTGTATTTAGCACTTTTGCTTTTTCAATGTTTTTCCTTTGTATTATATAGCATGTTATAGATTATACTTACTTTGGGCTCTATAGTTCTAATTGCAGTGATTTTCGTATTTGTTGTAGAGTGTTCGAAATTAGTGTATTTAGCACTTTTGCTTTTTCAATGTTTTTCCTTTGTATTATATAGCATGTTATAGATTATACTTACTTTGGGCTCTATAGTTCTAATTGAAGTGCTTTTCTTATTTGTTGTGGAGTGTTCGAAATTTGTGTATTAAGCACTTTTGCTTTTTCAATGTTTTTCCTTTGTATTATATAGAATGTTATAGATTATACTTACTTTGGGCTCTATAGTTCTAATTGAAGTGCTTTTCTTATTTGTTGTGGAGTGTTCGAAACTAGTGTATTTAGCACTTTTGCTTTTTCAATGTTTTTCCTTTGTATTATATAGCATGTTATAGATTATACTTACTTTGGGCTCTATAGTTCTAATTGAAGTGATTTTCGTATTTGTTGTAGAGTGTTCGAAATTATTGTATTTAGTGCTTTTGTTTTTTCAAAGTTTTTCCTTTGTATTATATAGCATGTCATAGATTATACTTACTTTGGGCTTTATAGTTCTAATTGCAGTGATTTTCGTATTTGTTGTAGAGTGTTCGAAATTAGTGTATTTAGCACTTTTGCTTTTTCAATGTTTTTCCTTTGTATTATATAGCATGTTATAGATTATACTTACTTTGGGCTCTATAGTTCTAATTGAAGTGATTTTCGTATTTGTTGTAAAGTGTTCGAAATTAGTGTATTTAGCACTTTTGCTTTTTCAATGTTTTTCCTTTGTATTATATAGCATGTTATAGATTATACTTACTTTGGGCTCTATAGTTCTAATTGAAGTGATTTTCGTATTTGTTGTAGCGTGTTCGAAATTAGTATATTTAGTGCTTTTGTTTTTTCAAAGTTTTTCCTTTGTATTATATAGCATTTTATAGATTATACTTACTTTGGGCTCTATAGTTCTAATTGCAGTGCTTTTCTTATTTGTTGTAGAGTGTTCGAAATTAGTGTATTTAGCACTTTTGCTTTTTCAATGTTTTTCCTTTGTATTATATAGCATGTTATAGATTATACTTACTTTGGGCTCTATAGTTCTAATTGAGTGATTTTCGTATTTGTTGTAGAGTGTTCGAAATTAGTATATTTAGCACTTTTGCTTTTTCAATGTTTTTCCTTTGTATTATATAGCATGTTATAGATTATACTTACTTTGGGCTCTATAGTTCTAATTGCAGTGATTTTCGTATTTGTTGTAGAGTGTTCGAAATTAGTGTATTTAGCACTTTTGCTTTTTCAATGTTTTTCCTTTGTATTATATAGCATGTTATAGATTATACTTACTTTGGGCTCTATAGTTCTAATTGAAGTGATTTTCGTATTTGTTGTAAAGTGTTCGAAATTAGTATATTTAGTGCTTTTGTTTTTACAAAGTTTTTCCTTTGTATTATATAGCATGTCATAGATTATACTTACTTTGGGCTCTATAATTCTAATTGAGTGATTTTCTTATTTGTTGTAGAGTGTTCGAAATTTGTGTATTTAGCACTTTTGCTTTTTCAATGTTTTTCCTTTGTATTATATAGAATGTTATAGATTATACTTACTTTGGGCTCTATAGTTCTAATTGAGTGATTTTCGTATTTGTTGTAGAGTGTTCGAAATTTGTGTATTTAGCACTTTTGCTTTTTCAATGTTTTTCCTTTGTATTATATAGCATGTTATTGATTATACTTACTTTGGGCTCTATAGTTCTAATTGAAGTGATTTTCGTATTTGTTGTAAAGTGTTCGAAATTAGTATATTTAGTGCTTTTGTTTTTTCAAAGTTTTTCCTTTGTATTATATAGCATGTTATAGATTATACTTATTTTGTGCTCTATAGTTCTAATTGCAATGCTTTTCGTATTTGTTGTAGAGTGTTCGAAATTATTGTATTTAGTGCTTTTGTTTTTTCAAAGTTTTTCCTTTGTATTATATAGCATGTCATAGATTATACTTACTTTGGGCTCTATAGTTCTAATTGAGTGATTTTCGTATTTGTTGTAGCGTGTTCGAAATTAGTATATTTAGTGCTTTTGTTTTTTGAATGTTTTTCCTTTGTATTATATAGCATTTTATAAATTATACTTACTTTGGGCTCTATAGTTCTAATTGCAGTGATTTTCGTATTTGTTGTAAAGTGTTCGAAATTAGTATATTTAGTGCTTTTGTTTGTTGAATGTTTTTCCTTTGTATTATATAGCATTTTATAGATTATACTTACTTTGGGCTCTATAGTTCTAATTGCAGTGCTTTTCTTATTTGTTGTAAAGTGTTCGAAATTAGTGTATTTAGCACTTTTGCTTTTTCAATGTTTTTCCTTTGTATTATATAGCATGTCATAGATTATACTTACTTTGGGCTCTATAGTTCTAATTGAGTGATTTTCGTATTTGTTGTAGAGTGTTCGAAATTTGTGTATTTAGCACTTTTGCTTTTTCAATGTTTTTCCTTTGTATTATATAGAATGTTATAGATTATACTTACTTTGGGCTCTATAGTTCTAATTGAAGTGCTTTTTTTATTTGTTGTGGAGTGTTCGAAATTTGTGTATTTAGCACTTTTGCTTTTTCAATGTTTTTCCTTTGTATTATATAGAATGTTATAGATTATACTTACTTTGGGCTCTATAGTTCTAATTGAGTGATTTTCGTATTTGTTGTAGAGTGTTCGAAATTTGTGTATTTAGCACATTTGCTTTTTCAATGTTTTTCCTTTGTATTATATAGCATGTTATAGATTATACTTACTTTGGGCTCTATAGTTCTAATTGAAGTGATTTTCGTATTTGTTGTAAAGTGTTCGAAATTAGTATATTTAGTGCTTTTGTTTTTTCAATGTTTTTCCTTTGTATTATATAGCATGTTATAGATTATACTTATTTTGTGCTCTATAGTTGACGAGGACGTCCAATCTTCAAGCATTCAAATGCCCGTGGGACCCATCACTCGAAGCCGAGCTCGTCAATTTCAAAAATCCGTCACTGCATTGATCAGACGATTTTTCATGGAGAATCAATTTAAGGATGATGCTTGGAGACCACTTAGCCCTTACCTGACGCTCCTTCAATGGGACCCGCAAGAATTCCAATTGAAAGATCAAGAAAATCGCTAATAATGGAAGGTTATCAAGAGAATCATCACTTATGGAGAGAATCACTAATCATGGAAGTATATCAAGAGAATCCTCACTTATGGAGAGAATCACTAATCATGGAAGTATATCAAGGGAATCATCACTTATGGAGAGAATCACTAAATCATGGAAGTATATCAAGGGAATCATCACTTATTTCCTTTTATTATAAGTTCCCATATAGTATGATTCCATATCTAAAACTTCCCTAATTATTTATTTCCTTATAGTTAGACTTACCTTTTGGTTTGTTTCCTTTATTACTTGTTGCCTTTTATTTCCTCAAGGACCTCTATATAAGGTCCTTACCTATCATTGTAATAAAAACCTTTTTTACATCTTGAATTGAATTTCACTTTTATATTTTCTAGTGTTAGGGAGTGATTTCCTCGCATTTAGAATCTCAAATCGGGTCTTTGGAGTGATTCCATCGGTTCGTGGCTTCCAATCCTTTGCAGTGGGATTTAGCCTATTGTTTGTGTTTTACCTCTAGATTGATTTCAGGTCTGAGACTTATTCTCGTGGTTGGTTATCATCTATATTAATTCACATTCTCTGCACTATCTTTCTTCTTCCTTCTCTTTTCTTTTATACATATTGTTAATCCATTTGTTCTATTGAACTTTGTGGGTAAGAAAATTATGTTGGTTATAATTATACGCGGCTGGGCCGTGTCATCTGGTATCAGAGCTAGTTGATACAATCTCTTGATTGATATCACGGTTCTTATTTGAAAAAAAAAAAAAAAAGCAAAAAAAAAAAGTCAAAAAAAAGCAAAAAAAAAAAAAAACAACAAAAAAAAAAGAGGCAAAAAAAAAAAAAACGAAAAAAAAAAAAGTTATTATCAAATATTTATATTTGTTATTTACTTCTAGTTCTCGAATCATCTTTTCTTTTATAAAAAAAAAACAAAAAAAAAATATCTATTTAGATTATTTGTCTTCTACCTTCATTATAAACTTATAATCTTTTGGTTTCCCTACTGTTTTGGATTTTTTGGCTATCCTCTTTGGGAGAATTCCATCGATTTGATTTGAGTCCTTTTTGCGAGACGGAGAGGTACATAAGGTGTGGAGTGATACACGAGAGTTCTAGTGAGGTTATTTTCTTTTTTTTTTCTTTCTTCTATTTCTAATGGGAGGGGGTGAAGGATCCAATTCTCAACAAGTTGATGTACAAGGTCTTCTCAACACCATTCTACAAGAGTTCAAAACTCTTCACCATTCTGGATTGGAGTTGATGAATAATAGGATGGATCAACTGGAAGAGAATCAACAAAAGTTACAAGAGAATATCCGACCATTACCTGAAGCTCAGAGGCGAAATAATGTTCAACCGCATTTGAGGCCAAGACGCAAAATCCGGCCCCCATCACCACACAACACTGACGAACCCGATGATGAGGAGTTTGGAGGAAATTGGGAACGACCTAGGCATCATAATAACCATCACCGACGGGATGGAGATGAGGCGATCAACTCGATCAAATTCCAAGTGCCACCGTTCCAAGGAAAATCCGACCCTGAAGCATTTTTGCAATGGGAGCGAAGGTTAGAACTAATCTTTGATGTTCAACAATTAACTGACCAACAAAAACTCCGTGTGGCCGTAATGGAGTTTTCAGATTATGCGCTTGCATGGTGGGACCAATTGAGCATCAACCGCCGCAGAAATAGGGAGGCTCCAGTGCGTACTTGGACAGAACTTCGTACACTCATGCGAAAGAGGTTTGTTCCCCCTCATTACCATCGTGAAGTATTGCGGAGATTGCAGAGTATACAACAAGGGTCGCGGTCAGTGGAGGAGTACTATAAGGAGGTTGAAACACTTCTTCTACAAGCCGATATCCATGAAGATCAGGAGCAAACGATGTCTAGATTCTCGAATGGGCTTCAAAGGGATATTGCTGATGCGGTAGAGATGTACCAATACGTGGACCTCAAGGAGATGGTACACTTGGCCATAAAGGTGGAGAAGCAACTAAAATCTAAGCGGATGCAAGGTAATCAGTTTAAACTTTCTCCAACTGTAGGGTTTCCTAAAGCGCCGCTTCCACAACATATCAACAAAGGAAAAGAGATAGCGGGAGTTGATTCGACGCGCCCTAAGCCGCCAACATATGCCCCCCCAAAGAACACCACCCGTAGCCGAGATGTGTTATGTTTCAAATGCCAAGGCCGAGGACATTTTGCGAATCAATGTCCAAACAAGCGTACTATGGTTCTTACGATCTCCGGTGAGTACGAATCCGAATCAGAAACTGAAGAGGCCAATGAGGCAAACTCCTACCACCAGGAAGCTGTAGAATCCATACCGGAGTCCAATTTGACGTTAGTCACTCTCCGAGCTCTTAGCACTCTTCCAAAGAAGGTTGAAGACACCGAACAACGCGAAAATTTATTCCATGGAAGGTGTAAGATCGCGACTAAGGTATGTAGTCTTATCATTGACGGTGGTAGTTGTACTAATGTCATTAGTGACCTCGCAGTGAAAAGACTTAATTTGAGGATGAATTTGCATCCGAGGCCTTACAAACTACAGTGGCTCAATAATTGCGGGGAAATCAACGTCACCAAACAAGTGTTGGTGGAAATTGAACTACAAGGTTACAAGGATGAGGTAAAATGCGATGTAGTTCCAATGCAAGCATGTCATATTTTGCTTGGGAGACCATGGCAATTTGACAAAGAAGTTGTACATGATGGCCGCCGTAATCGATATACTTTCACACATGCCGGACGGACCATAGTTCTAAAGCCGTTGAGTCCTCGAGAAGTAAATGAAGATCAAAAATACTTGTACAAGCAATTTGCCACTGAAGCAAGAGAGAAAAGGAACCAAAGGAAAGACAACAAGATGGTGGGCTATGTCGCTGAATCAACTCTATGTGAGGAATCCAACTTGAAGCCCTCCTTAGAATCACCTGCAACAAAAGGTACTCCGCATACAAGTGCATCTACTCTTTCATATAGCCTAACTACCCCACAACCTTTCAAATCTTCATCCTCACCAATAAATACATCTTCCCCGAGCCACTCTCAAATACTCTACCCTTCTACTCAAAAATCAAACACGAGTGTAGTGATTCAGGGTGAAACCAGCTGGAATCTTAAACACGAGAGTGAGAGGTCTAATCTTTTTATGTGTAGGAAGGAAGCTTTACGCTTAGAACATGGAGTTCATTGTCTGCTATTACTATCTAAACCTTCTTATTTTTCCATGAATGACTCTAACAAACTTCCATCTAGTTTTTCTAACTTATTGAAGGCGTATGATGATGTTTTTCCTGATGAAGTACCCCATGGTTTACCACCCACTCGTGGAATTGAGCACCAAATTGATTTTGTCCCGGGAGCATCAATTCCTAATCGGCCAGCCTATCGAGCCAACCCGGATGAGGTAAAAGAAATACAAAGGCAAGTGGAGGATCTACTGAGCAAAGGTTGGATTCGTGAAAGTCTAAGTCCTTGTGCTGTACCTGTCCTATTGGTGCCAAAAAAAGATGGAGGTTGGCGCATGTGTGTGGATTGCCGAGCCGTCAACGCTATAACAGTTAAGTATCGTCATCCCATTCCTAGATTAGATAACATGCTTGATAATTTGTGTGGTTCTGTAATTTTTTCAAAAATTGATTTAAAAAGTGGCTATCACCAAATTCGGATGAATCAAGGTGATGAATGGAAAACTGCCTTCAAGACTTCTTTTGGTCTATATGAGTGGTTAGTTATGCCATTTGGACTTACTAATGCCCCAAGCACATTCATGCGATTGATGAATCATATATTATGGAATTTTATAAATAAGTTTGTGGTAGTATACTTTGATGACATACTTGTTTATAGTACTTCTATTGAAACACATGTTGAACATTTACAAGCAGTTTTAGATGTTTTACGGGCTGAGAAGTTATATGCTAACTTGAAAAAATGCGACTTTTGTGTCGACAAGTGCAACTTTTTGGGTTTTATTGTAGGAAAAGATGGAGTATGTGTAGATCCTGCGAAGGTTGCAGCCATCCAAGAGTGGCCTACACCTACTAGCGTACGTGATGTCCGCAGTTTCCATGGCCTTGCAAGTTTCTACCGTCGATTTGTGCGGAACTTCAGTACTATTGCAGCACCCTTAACGGCAATTACCAAAAAAGAGGATAAGTTTGAGTGGGGAAGTGAACAAAAAAATGCCTTTGATACTTTAAAATCGAAACTTACATGTGCACCCGTACTTGCCTTACCTGATTTCTCTAAACCGTTTGAACTTGATTGTGATGCCTCTGGCGTAGGTATTGGCGCCGTCCTCTCGCAAGAAAAGAAACCTGTTGCATTTTTAGTGAAAAGATACATGGCGCTGCATTGAATTACTCAACGTACGATAAGGAATTGTACTCCTTAGTGCGGGCGCTGCAAACATGGCAACATTATGTACGTCCTCCCGAAGCTGAAGGTGCAATTCGTCGGTGTACAACGTGCCTCTCGTTGAAGTCTACTGTTCATCCACGCGGTTTGTATACTCCCCTACCTATTCTTGAATCCCCTTGGGTTGATATTTCTATAGATTTCATATTAGGTTTGCCTAGGAGTAGGTCTGCTAAAAATTCAATATTTGTTGTGGTTGATCGCTTTTCAAAAATAGCACATTTTATTCCATGCACAAAAACCACTGATGCTAACCATGTTGCTTCATTATTTTTCAAAGAGGTTCTTAGATTGCATGGTGTTCCAAGATCCATTGTTTTTTATAGGGATTCTCGATTTTTAAGTTATTTTTGGAAAACACTTTGGGCTAAGTTAGGTACAAAACTAATGTTTTCCACATCACACGACCCTCAAACTGATGGTCAAACAGAAGTTGTTAATCGAACTGTGGGTAGCTTGTTACGTGCCTTAGTTAATGAGAATTTGAAGAGTTGGGAAGAATGTTTAGCTCATGCTGAATTTGCATATAACCGTACGGTTCATAGCTCTACGAATTGTTCTCCATTTGAGGTTGTTTACGGTTTTAACCCATTAACTCCTCTTGATCTTATGCCATTGCCACGCAATGAGCACGTTAGTTTGGATGGCAGAAAAAGGGCTGAATTTGTACAACAACTTCATTCTCAAGTTCGGGATAACCTAAGAAAGGCAGCTGACAATCACGCAAAACAAGCTAACCGTGGGCGCAAGAAAGTTGTTTTTGAGATAGGAGATTGGGTTTGGCTACACTTAAGGAAGGAAAGATTTCCAGAGTTGCGAAAGTCAAAACTTACTCCCCGTGGCGATGGACCTTTTCGAGTGTTGGAACGCATTAATGATAATGCCTACAAACTTGAACTCCCAGGTGAGTACCAAGTCCATGCTACTTTTAATGTTTCTGACTTAAGCCTTTTTGATACAGCGGATGAATATCTTGTTCGGGAGAACAAGAAAGCTTTTCAAGAAGGAGGGAATGACGAGGACGTCCAATCTTCAAGCATTCAAATGCCCGTGGGACCCATCACTCGAAGCCGAGCTCGTCAATTTCAAAAATCCGTCACTGCATTGATCAGACGATTTTTCATGGAGAATCAATTTAAGGATGATGCTTGGAGACCACTTAGCCCTTACCTGATGCTCCTTCAATGGGACCCGCAAGAATTCCAATTGAAAGATCAAGAAAATCGCTAATAATGGAAGGTTATCAAGAGAATCATCACTTATGGAGAGAATCACTAATCATGGAAGTATATCAAGAGAATCCTCACTTATGGAGAGAATCACTAATCATGGAAGTATATCAAGGGAATCATCACTTATAGAGAGAATCACTAAATCATGGAAGTATATCAAGGGAATCATCACTTATTTCCTTTTATTAAGTTCCCATATAGTATGATTCCATATCTAAAACTTCCCTAATTATTTATTTCCTTATAGTTAGACTTACCTTTTGGTTTGTTTCCTTTATTACTTGTTGCCTTTTATTTTCCTCAAGGACCTCTATATAAGGTCCTTACCTATCATTGTAATAAAAACCTTTTTTACATCTTGAATTGAATTTCACTTTTATATTTTCTAGTGTTAGGGAGTGATTTCCTCGCATTTAGAATCTCAAATCGGGTCTTTGGAGTGATTCCATCGGTTCGTGGCTTCCAATCCTTTGCAGTGGGATTTAGCCTATTGTTTGTGTTTTACCTCTAGATTGATTTCAGGTCCGAGACTTATTCTCGTGGTTGGTTATCATCTATATTAATTCACATTCTCTGCACTATCTTTCTTCTTCCTTCTCTTTTCTTTTATACATATTGTTAATCCATTTGTTCTATTGAACTTTGTGGGTAAGAAAATTATGTTGGTTATAATTATACGCGGCTGGGCCGTGTCAATAGTTCTAATTGCAATGCTTTTCGTATTTGTTGTAGAGTGTTCGAAATTATTGTATTTAGTGCTTTTGTTTTTTCAAAGTTTTTCCTTTGTATTATATAGCATGTCATAGATTATACTTACTTTGGGCTCTATAGTTCTAATTGAGTGATTTTCGTATTTGTTGTAGAGTGTTCGAAATTAGTATATTTAGTGCTTTTGTTTTTTGAATGTTTTTCCTTTGTATTATATAGCATTTTATAGATTATACTTACTTTGGGCTCTATAGTTCTAATTGCAGTGCTTTTCGTATTTGTTGTAAAGTGTTCGAAATTAGTGTATTTAGCACTTTTGCTTTTTCAATGTTTTTCCTTTGTATTATATAGCATGTTATAGATTATACTTACTTTGGGCTCTATAGTTCTAATTGAAGTGATTTTCGTATTTGTTGTAGCGTGTTCGAAATTAGTATATTTAGTGCTTTTGTTTTTGAAAGTTTTTCCTTTGTATTATATAGCATTTATAGATTATACTTACTTTGGGCTCTATAGTTCTAATTGCAGTGCTTTTCTTATTTGTTGTAGAGTGTTCGAAATTAGTGTATTTAGCACTTTTGCTTTTTCAATGTTTTTCCTTTGTATTATATAGCATGTTATAGATTATACTTACTTTGGGCTCTATAGTTCTAATTGAGTGATTTTCGTATTTGTTGTAGAGTGTTCGAAATTAGTGTATTTAGCACTTTTGCTTTTTCAATGTTTTTCCTTTGTATTATATAGCATGTTATAGATTATACTTACTTTGGGCTCTATAGTTCTAATTGCAGTGATTTTCGTATTTGTTGTAGAGTGTTCGAAATTAGTGTATTTAGCACTTTTGCTTTTTCAATGTTTTTCCTTTGTATTATATAGCATGTCATAGATTATACTTACTTTGGGCTCTATAGTTCTAATTGAGTGATTTTCGTATTTGTTGTAGAGTGTTCGAAATTAGTATATTTAGTGCTTTTGTTTTTTCAATGTTTTTCCTTTGTATTATATAGCATGTTATAGATTATACTTACTTTGGGCTCTATAGTTCTAATTGCAGTGCTTTTCGTATTTGTTGTAGTGTTCGAAATTAGTGTATTTAGCACTTTTGCTTTTTCAATGTTTTTCCTTTGTATTATATAGCATGTTATAGATTATACTTACTTTGGGCTCTATAGTTCTAATTGAAGTGATTTTCGTATTTGTTGTAGAGTGTTCGAAATTAGTATATTTAGTGCTTTTGTTTTTTCAAGTTTTTCCTTTGTATTATATAGCATTTTATAGATTATACTTACTTTGGGCTCTATAGTTCTAATTGCAGTGCTTTTCGTATTTGTTGTAGAGTGTTCGAAATTAGTGTATTTAGCACTTTTGCTTTTTCAATGTTTTTCCTTTGTATTATATAGCATGTTATAGATTATACTTACTTTGGGCTCTATAGTTCTAATTGAGTGATTTTCGTATTTGTTGTAGAGTGTTCGAAATTAGTGTATTTAGCACTTTTGCTTTTTCAATGTTTTTCCTTTGTATTATATAGCATGTTATAGATTATACTTACTTTGGGCTCTATAGTTCTAATTGAGTGATTTTCGTATTTGTTGTAGAGTGTTCGAAATTAGTGTATTTAGCACTTTTGCTTTTTGAATGTTTTTCCTTTGTATTATATATAGAATATTATAGATTATACTTACTTTGTGCTCTATAGTTCTAATTGCAGTGCTTTTCGTATTTGTTGTAGAGTGTTCGAAATTAGTGTATTTAGCACTTTTGCTTTTTCAATGTTTTTCCTTTGTATTATATAGCATGTTATAGATTATACTTACTTTGGGCTCTATAGTTCTAATTGAGTGATTTTCGTATTTGTTGTAGAGTGTTCGAAATTAGTGTATTTAGCACTTTTGCTTTTTCAATGTTTTTCCTTTGTATTATATAGCATGTTATAGATTATACTTACTTTGGGCTCTATAGTTCTAATTGAGTGATTTTCGTATTTGTTGTAGAGTGTTCGAAATTAGTGTATTTAGCACTTTTGCTTTTTCAATGTTTTTCCTTTGTATTATATAGCATGTTATAGATTATACTTACTTTGGGCTCTATAGTTCTAATTGAGTGATTTTCGTATTTGTTGTAGAGTGTTCGAAATTAGTGTATTTAGCACTTTTGCTTTTTCAATGTTTTTCCTTTGTATTATATAGCATGTTATAGATTATACTTACTTTGGGCTCTATAGTTCTAATTGAGTGATTTTCGTATTTGTTGTAGAGTGTTCGAAATTAGTGTATTTAGCACTTTTGCTTTTTCAATGTTTTTCCTTTGTATTATATATAGCATGTTATAGATTATACTTACTTTGTGCTCTATAGTTCTAATTGCAGTGCTTTTCGTATTTGTTGTAGAGTGTTCGAAATTAGTGTATTTAGCACTTTTGCTTTTTCAATGTTTTTCCTTTGTATTATATAGCATGTTATAGATTATACTTACTTTGGGCTCTATAGTTCTAATTGAGTGATTTTCGTATTTGTTGTAGAGTGTTCGAAATTAGTGTATTTAGCACTTTTGCTTTTTCAATGTTTTTCCTTTGTATTATATAGCATGTTATAGATTATACTTACTTTGGGCTCTATAGTTCTAATTGAGTGATTTTCGTATTTGTTGTAGAGTGTTCGAAATTAGTGTATTTAGCACTTTTGCTTTTTCAATGTTTTTCCTTTGTATTATATATAGAATGTTATAGATTATACTTACTTTGTGCTCTATAGTTCTAATTGCAGTGCTTTTCGTATTTGTTGTAGAGTGTTCGAAATTAGTGTATTTAGCACTTTTGCTTTTTCAATGTTTTTCCTTTGTATTATATAGCATGTTATAGATTATACTTACTTTGGGCTCTATAGTTCTAATTGCAGTGATTTTCGTATTTGTTGTAGAGTGTTCGAAATTAGTGTATTTAGCACTTTTGCTTTTTCAATGTTTTTCCTTTGTATTATATAGCATGTTATAGATTATACTTACTTTGGGCTCTATAGTTCTAATTGAGTGATTTTCGTATTTGTTGTAGAGTGTTCGAAATTAGTGTATTTAGCACTTTTGCTTTTTCAATGTTTTTCCTTTGTATTATATAGCATGTTATAGATTATACTTACTTTGTGCTCTATAGTTCTAATTGCAGTGCTTTTCGTATTTGTTGTAGAGTGTTCGAAATTAGTGTATTTAGCACTTTTGCTTTTTCAATGTTTTTCCTTTGTATTATATAGCATGTTATAGATTATACTTACTTTGGGCTCTATAGTTCTAATTGCAGTGATTTTCGTATTTGTTGTAGAGTGTTCGAAATTAGTGTATTTAGCACTTTTGCTTTTTCAATGTTTTTCCTTTATATTATATAGCATGTTATAGATTATACTTACTTTGTGCTCTATAGTTCTAATTGCAGTGCTTTTCGTATTTGTTGTAGAGTGTTCGAAATTAGTGTATTTAGCACTTTTGCTTTTTCAATGTTTTTCCTTTGTATTATATAGCATGTTATAGATTATACTTACTTTGGGCTCTATAGTTCTAATTGCAGTGATTTTCGTATTTGTTGTAGAGTGTTCGAAATTAGTGTATTTAGCACTTTTGCTTTTTCAATGTTTTTCCTTTGTATTATATAGCATGTTATAGATTATACTTACTTTGTGCTCTATAGTTCTAATTGCAGTGCTTTTCGTATTTGTTGTAGAGTGTTCGAAATTAGTGTATTTAGCACTTTTGCTTTTTCAATGTTTTTCCTTTGTATTATATAGCATGTTATAGATTATACTTACTTTGGGCTCTATAGTTCTAATTGCAGTGATTTTCGTATTTGTTGTAGAGTGTTCGAAATTAGTGTATTTAGCACTTTTGCTTTTTCAATGTTTTTCCTTTGTATTATATAGCATGTTATAGATTATACTTACTTTGGGCTCTATAGTTCTAATTGAGTGATTTTCGTATTTGTTGTAGAGTGTTCGAAATTAGTGTATTTAGCACTTTTGCTTTTTCAATGTTTTTCCTTTGTATTATATAGCATGTTATAGATTATACTTACTTTGTGCTCTATAGTTCTAATTGCAGTGCTTTTCGTATTTGTTGTAGAGTGTTCGAAATTAGTGTATTTAGCACTTTTGCTTTTTCAATGTTTTTCCTTTGTATTATATAGCATGTTATAGATTATACTTACTTTGGGCTCTATAGTTCTAATTGCAGTGATTTTCGTATTTGTTGTAGAGTGTTCGAAATTAGTGTATTTAGCACTTTTGCTTTTTCAATGTTTTTCCTTTATATTATATAGCATGTTATAGATTATACTTACTTTGTGCTCTATAGTTCTAATTGCAGTGCTTTTCGTATTTGTTGTAGAGTGTTCGAAATTAGTGTATTTAGCACTTTTGCTTTTTCAATGTTTTTCCTTTGTATTATATAGCATGTTATAGATTATACTTACTTTGGGCTCTATAGTTCTAATTGCAGTGATTTTCGTATTTGTTGTAGAGTGTTCGAAATTAGTGTATTTAGCACTTTTGCTTTTTCAATGTTTTTCCTTTATATTATATAGCATGTTATAGATTATACTTACTTTGTGCTCTATAGTTCTAATTGAATGCTTTTCGTATTTGTTGTAGAGTGTTCGAAATTAGTGTATTTAGCACTTTTGCTTTTTCAATGTTTTTCCTTTGTATTATATAGCATGTTATAGATTATACTTACTTTGGGCTCTATAGTTCTAATTGAAGTGATTTTCGTATTTGTTGTAGAGTGTTCGAAATTAGTGTATTTAGCACTTTTGCTTTTTCAATGTTTTTCCTTTGTATTATATAGCATGTTATAGATTATACTTACTTTGGGCTCTATAGTTCTAATTGAAGTGCTTTTCGTATTTGTTGTAGAGTGTTCGAAATTAGTGTATTTAGCACTTTTGCTTTTTCAATGTTTTTCCTTTGTATTATATAGCATGTTATAGATTATACTTACTTTGGGCTCTATAGTTCTAATTGCAGTGATTTTCGTATTTGTTGTAGAGTGTTCGAAATTAGTGTATTTAGCACTTTTGCTTTTTCAATGTTTTTCCTTTGTATTATATAGCATGTTATAGATTATACTTACTTTGGGCTCTATAGTTCTAATTGAAGTGATTTTCGTATTTGTTGTAGAGTGTTCGAAATTAGTATATTTAGTGCTTTTGTTTTTCAATGTTTTTCCTTTGTATTATATAGCATGTTATAGATTATACTTACTTTGGGCTCTATAGTTCTAATTGCAGTGATTTTCGTATTTGTTGTAGAGTGTTCGAAATTAGTGTATTTAGCACTTTTGCTTTTTCAATGTTTTTCCTTTGTATTATATAGCATGTTTATAGATTATACTTACTTTGTGCTCTATAGTTCTAATTGCAGTGCTTTTCGTATTTGTTGTAGAGTGTTCGAAATTAGTGTATTTAGCACTTTTGCTTTTTCAATGTTTTTCCTTTGTATTATATAGCATGTTATAGATTATACTTACTTTGGGCTCTATAGTTCTAATTGCAGTGATTTTCGTATTTGTTGTAGAGTGTTCGAAATTAGTGTATTTAGCACTTTTGCTTTTTCAATGTTTTTCCTTTGTATTATATAGCATGTTATAGATTATACTTACTTTGGGCTCTATAGTTCTAATTGAAGTGATTTTCGTATTTGTTGTAGAGTGTTCGAAATTAGTATATTTAGCGCTTTTGTTTTTTCAATGTTTTTCCTTTGTATTATATAGCATGTTATAGATTATACTTACTTTGGGCTCTATAGTTCTAATTGCAGTGATTTTCGTATTTGTTGTAGAGTGTTCGAAATTAGTGTATTTAGCACTTTTGCTTTTTCAATGTTTTTCCTTTATATTATATAGCATGTTATATAGATTATACTTACTTTGTGCTCTATAGTTCTAATTGCAGTGCTTTTCGTATTTTTTTGTAGAGTGTTCGAAATTAGTGTATTTAGCACTTTTGCTTTTCAATGTTTTTCCTTTGTATTATATAGCATGTTATAGATTATACTTACTTTGGGCTCTATAGTTCTAATTGCAGTGATTTTCGTATTTGTTGTAGAGTGTTCGAAATTAGTGTATTTAGCACTTTTGCTTTTTCAATGTTTTTCCTTTGTATTATATAGCATGTTATAGATTATACTTACTTTGGGCTCTATAGTTCTAATTGAGTGATTTTCGTATTTGTTGTAGAGTGTTCGAAATTAGTACATTTAGCGCTTTTGTTTTTTCAATGTTTTTCCTTTGTATTATATAGCATGTTATAGATTATACTTACTTTGGGCTCTATAGTTCTAATTGAGTGATTTTCGTATTTGTTGTAGAGTGTTCGAAATTAGTGTATTTAGCATTTTGCTTTTTCAATGTTTTTCCTTTGTATTATATAGCATGTTATAGATTATACTTACTTTGGGCTCTATAGTTCTAATTGAAGTGCTTTTCGTATTTGTTGTAGAGTGTTCGAAATTAGTGTATTTAGCACTTTTGCTTTTTCAATGTTTTTCCTTTGTATTATATAGCATGTTATAGATTATACTTACTTTGGGCTCTATAGTTCTAATTGAAGTGCTTTTCGTATTTGTTGTAGAGTGTTCGAAATTAGTATATTTAGTGCTTTTTTTTTCAATGTTTTTCCTTTGTATTATATAGCATGTTATAGATTATACTTACTTTGGGCTCTATAGTTCTAATTGCAGTGATTTTCGTATTTGTTGTAGAGTGTTCGAAATTAGTGTATTTAGCACTTTTGCTTTTTCAATGTTTTTCCTTTGTATTATATAGCATGTTATAGATTATACTTACTTTGGGCTCTATAGTTCTAATTGAAGTGCTTTTCGTATTTGTTGTAGAGTGTTCGAAATTAGTGTATTTAGCACTTTTGCTTTTTCAATGTTTTTCCTTTGTATTATATAGCATGTTATAGATTATACTTACTTTGGGCTCTATAGTTCTAATTGAAGTGATTTTCGTATTTGTTGTAGAGTGTTCGAAATTAGTATATTTAGTGCTTTTGTTTTTTCAATGTTTTTCCTTTGTATTATATAGCATGTTATAGATTATACTTACTTTGGGCTCTATAGTTCTAATTGAAGTGATTTTCGTATTTGTTGTAGAGTGTTCGAAATTAGTATATTTAGTGCTTTTGTTTTTTCAATGTTTTTCCTTGTATTATATAGCATGTTATAGATTATACTTACTTTGGGCTCTATAGTTCTAATTGAGTGATTTTCGTATTTGTTGTAGAGTGTTCGAAATTAGTGTATTTAGCACTTTTGCTTTTTCAATGTTTTTCCTTTGTATTATATAGCATGTTATAGATTATACTTACTTTGGGCTCTATAGTTCTAATTGAAGTGCTTTTCGTATTTGTTGTAGAGTGTTCGAAATTAGTGTATTTAGCACTTTTGCTTTTTCAATGTTTTTCCTTTGTATTATATAGCATGTTATAGATTATACTTACTTTGGGCTCTATAGTTCTAATTGCAGTGATTTTCGTATTTGTTGTAGAGTGTTCGAAATTAGTGTATTTAGCACTTTTGCTTTTTCAATGTTTTTCCTTTATATTATATAGCATGTTATAGATTATACTTACTTTGTGCTCTATAGTTCTAATTGCAATGCTTTTCGTATTTGTTGTAGAGTGTTCGAAATTAGTGTATTTAGCACTTTTGCTTTTTCAATGTTTTTCCTTTGTATTATATAGCATGTTATAGATTATACTTACTTTGGGCTCTATAGTTCTAATTGCAGTGATTTTCGTATTTGTTGTAGAGTGTTCGAAATTAGTGTATTTAGCACTTTTGCTTTTTCAATGTTTTTCCTTTATATTATATAGCATGTTATAGATTATACTTACTTTGTGCTCTATAGTTCTAATTGCAGTGCTTTTCGTATTTGTTGTAGAGTGTTCGAAATTAGTGTATTTAGCACTTTTGCTTTTTCAATGTTTTTTCCTTTTATATTATATAGCATGTTATAGATTATACTTACTTTGTGCTCTTAGTTCTAATTGCAGTGCTTTTTCGTATTTGTTGTAGAGTGTTCGAAATTAGTATATTTAGCGCTTTTGTTTTTTCAATGTTTTTCCTTGTATTATATAGCATGTTATAGATTATACTTACTTTGTGCTCTATAGTTCTAATTGAGTGCTTTTCGTATTTGTTGTAGAGTGTTCGAAATTGTGTATTTAGCGCTTTTGTTTTTTTCAATGTTTTTCCTTTGTATTATATAGCATGTTATAGATTATACTTACTTTGTGCTCTATAGTTCTAATTGAGTGCTTTTCTTATTTGTTGTAGAGTGTTCGAAATTAGTGTATTTAGCACTTTTGTTTTTTCAATGTTTTTCCTTGTATTATATAGCATGTTATAGATTATACTTACTTTGGGCTCTATAGTTCTAATTGAAGTGCTTTTCGTATTTGTTGTAGAGTGTTCGAAATTAGTATTTAGCGCTTTTGCTTTTTCAATGTTTTTCCTTTTATTATATAGCATGTTATAGATTATACTTACTTTGGCTCTATAGTTCTAATTGCAGTGCTTTTCGTATTTGTTGTAGAGTGTTCGAAATTAGTGTATTTAGCGCTTTTGCTTTTTCAATGTTTTTCCTTTGTATTATATAGCATGTTATAGATTATACTTACTTTGTGCTCTATAGTTCTAATTGAGTGCTTTTCGTATTTGTTGTAGAGTGTTCGAAATTAGTGTATTTAGCGCACTTTGTTTTTTCAATGTTTTTCCTTTGTATTATATAGCATGTTATAGATTATACTTACTTTGTGCTCTATAGTTCTAATTGAGTGCTTTTCGTATTTGTTGTAGAGTGTTCGAAATTAGTGTATTTAGCGCTTTTGCTTTTTCAATGTTTTTCCTTTGTATTATATAGCATGTTATAGATTATACTTACTTTGGGCTCTATAGTTCTAATTGCAGTGCTTTTCGTATTTGTTGTAGAGTGTTCGAAATTAGTGTATTTAGCGCTTTTGTTTTTCAATGTTTTTCCTTTGTATTATATAGCATGTTATAGATTATACTTACTTTTGGGCTCTATAGTTCTAATGGTGCTTTTCGTATTTGTTGTAGAGTGTTCGAAATTAGTGTATTTAGCGCTTTTGTTTTTTCAATGTTTTTCCTTTGTATTATATAGCATGTTATAGATTATACTTACTTTGTGCTCTATAGTTCTAATTGCAGTGCTTTTCGTATTTGTGTGAGTGTTCGAAATTAGTGTATTTAGCGCTTTTGCTTTTTCAATGTTTTTCCTTTGTATTATATAGCATGTTATAGATTATACTTACTTGGGCTCTATAGTTCTAATTGCAGTGCTTTTCGTATTTGTTGTAGTGTTCGAAATTAGTGTATTTAGCGCTTTTGTTTTTTCAATGTTTTTCTTTATATTATATAGCATGTTATAGATTATACTTATTTGTGCTCTATATAGTTCTAATTGCAGTGCTTTTCGTATTTGTTGTAGAGTGTTCGAAATTAGTATATTTAGCGCTTTTGCTTTTTCAATGTTTTTCCTTTGTATTATATAGCATGTTATAGATTATACTTACTTTGGGCTCTATAGTTCTAATTGCAGTGCTTTTCGTATTTGTTGTAGAGTGTTCGAAATTAGTGTATTTAGCGCTTTTGTTTTTTCAATGTTTTTCCTTTGTATTATATAGCATGTTATAGATTATTACTACTTACTTTGTGCTCTATAGTTCTAATTGCAGTGCTTTTCGTATTGTTGTAGAGTGTTCGAAATTAGTATTTAGCGCTTTTGTTTTTTCAATGTTTTTCCTTTGTATTATATAGCATGTTATAGATTATACTTACTTTGTGCTCTATAGTTCTAATTGCAGTGCTTTTCGTATTTGTTGTAGAGTGTTCGAAATTAGTATATTTAGCGCTTTTGTTTTTTCAATGTTTTTCCTTGTATTATATAGCATGTTATAGATTATACTTACTTTGTGCTCTATAGTTCTAATTGAGTGCTTTTCTTTCGTATTTGTTGTAGAGTGTTCGAAATTAGTATTTAGCGCTTTTGTTTTTTCAATGTTTTTCCTTTGTATTATATATATAGCATGTTATAGATTATACTTACTTTGTGCTCTATAGTTCTAATTGCAGTGCTTTTCGTATTTGTTGTAGAGTGTTCGAAATTAGTGTATTTAGCACTTTTGTTTTTTCAATGTTTTTCCTTTGTATTATATAGCATGTTATAGATTATACTTACTTTTGTGCTCTATAGTTCTAATTGCAGTGCTTTTCGTATTTGTTGTAGAGTGTTCGAAATTAGTGTATTTAGCGCTTTTGCTTTTTCAATGTTTTTCCTTTATATTATATAGCATGTTATATAGATTATACTTATTTGTGCTCTATAGTTCTAATTGCAGTGCTTTTCGTATTTGTTGTAGAGTGTTCGAAATAGTTATTTAGCGCTTTTGCTTTTTTCAATGTTTTTCCTTTGTATTATATAGCATGTTATAGATTATACTTACTTTGTGCTCTATAGTTCTAATTCAGTGCTTTTCGTATTTGTTGTAGAGTGTTCGAAATTAGTGTATTTAGCGCTTTTGTTTTTTCAATGTTTTCCTTTATATTTATAGCATGTTATAGATTATACTTACTTTGTGCTCTATAGTTCTAATTGCAGTGCTTTTCGTATTTGTTGTAGAGTGTTCGAAATTAGTATTTAGCACTTTTGTTTTTCAATGTTTTTCCTTTATATTATATAGCATGTTATAGATTATACTTACTTTGGGCTCTATAGTTTTCTAATTGAAGTGCTTTTCGTATTTGTTGTAGAGTGTTCGAAATTAGTATATATGGCTTTTGTTTTTTCAATGTTTTTCCTTTTTATTAATAGCATGTTATAGATTATACTTACTTTGTGCTCTATAGTTCTAATTGAGTGATTTTCGTATTTGTTGTAGAGTGTTCGAAATTAGTGTATTTAGCGCTTTTGTTTTTTCAATGTTTTTCCTTTGTATTATATAGCATGTTATAGATTATACTTACTTTGGCTCTATAGTTCTAATTGAAGTGCTTTTCGTATTTGTTGTAGAGTGTTCGAAATTAGTGTATTTAGCACTTTTGCTTTTTCAATGTTTTCCTTTATATTATATAGCATGTTATAGATTATACTTACTTTGTGCTCTATAGTTCTAATTGCAGTGCTTTTCGTATTTGTTGTAGAGTGTTCGAAATTAGTATATTTAGCGCTTTTGCTTTTTTCAATGTTTTTCCTTTGTATTATATAGCATGTTATAGATTATACTTACTTTGGGCTCTATAGTTCTAATTGAAGTGCTTTTCGTATTTTTGTAGAGTGTTCGAAATAGTATATTTAGCGCTTTTGTTTTTTCAATGTTTTTCCTTTGTATTATATAGCATGTTATAGATTATACTTACTTTGTGCTCTATAGTTCTAATTGCGTGCTTTTCGTATTTGTTGTAGAGTGTTCGAAATTAGTGTATTTAGCGCTTTTGCTTTTTCAATGTTTTTCCTTTTATTATATAGCATGTATATAGATTATACTTACTTTGTGCTCTATAGTTCTAATTGCAGTGCTTTTCGTATTTGTTGTAGAGTGTTCGAAATTAGTGTATTTAGCGCTTTTGTTTTTTCAATGTTTTTTTCCTTTGTATTATATAGCATGTTATAGATTATACTTACTTTGTGCTCTATAGTTCTAATTGCAGTGCTTTTCGTATTTGTTGTAGAGTGTTCGAAATTAGTGTATTTAGCACTTTTGCTTTTTTTTCAATGTTTTTCCTTTGTATTATATAGCATGTTATAGATTATACTTACTTTGTGCTCTATAGTTCTAATTGAAGTGATTTTCGTATTTGTTGTAGAGTGTTCGAAATTAGTATATTTAGTGCTTTTGTTTTTTGAATGTTTTCCTTTGTATTATATAGCATGTTATAGATTATACTTACTTTGGGCTCTATAGTTCTAATTGCAGTGCTTTTCGTATTTGTTGTAGAGTGTTCGAAATTAGTGTATTTAGCACTTTTGTTTTTCAATTTTTTCCTTTATATTATATAGCATGTTATAGATTATACTTATTTGTGCTCTATAGTTCTAATTGCAGTGCTTTTCGTATTTGTTGTAGAGTGTTCGAAATTAGTGTATTTAGCTTTTGTTTTTTCAATGTTTTCCTTTGTATTATATAGCATGTTATAGATTATACTTACTTTGTGCTCTATAGTTCTAATTGCAGTGCTTTTCGTATTTGTTGTAGAGTGTTCGAAATTAGTATTTTAGCGCTTTTGCTTTTTCAATGTTTTTCCTTTGTATTATATAGCATGTTATAGATTATACTTACTTTGGGCTCTATAGTTCTAATTGAGTGATTTTTTTTTCGTATTTGTTGTA
>NW_026137434.1:0-42192 GCF_009805555.1 Andrographis paniculata
TGCACTAAGAACTATAGAGCAGAAAGTAAGTATAATCTATAACATGCTATAGATAATACAAAGGAAAAATATTAAAAAACAAAAGCACTAAATACACTAATTTCGAACTTTCTACAACAAATACGAAAAGCACTGCAATTAGAACTATAGAGCACAAAGTAAGTATAATCTATAACATGCTATATAATACAAAGGAAAAACATTTAAAAAACAAAAGCACTAAATACACTAATTTCGAACATTCTGCAACAAATACGAAAAGCACTGTAATTTTAGAACTATAGAGCACAAAGTAAGTAAAATCTATAACATGCTATATAATACAAAGCAAAAACATTGAAAAAAACAAAGTGCTAAATACACTAATTTCGAACACTCTACAACAAATACGAAAAGCACTGCAATTAGAACTATAGAGCACAAAGTAAGTATAACCTAGAACATGCTATATAATACAAAGGAAAAACATTTAAAAAACAAAAGCACTAAATACACTAATTTCGAAGATTCTGCAACAAATACGAAAAGCACTGTAAATTTAGAACTATAGAGCACAAAGTAAGTATCATCTATACATGCTATATAATATAAAAGAAAAACATTGAAAAAAACAAAAGCACAAAATACACTAATTTCTAACATTCGGCAAAAAATACGAAAAGCACTGTCAATTAGAACAATACAGCACAAAGTAAGTATAATCTATTACATGCTACATAATACAAAGGAAAAACATTGAAAAAAACAAAAGCGCTAAATAAACTAATTTCGAACACTCTACAACAAATAAGAAAAACCACTGCACTTAGAACTATAGAGCAGAAAGTAAGTATAATCTATAACATGCTATATATAATACAAAGGAAAAATATTTAAAAAACAAAGCACTAAATACACTAATTCGAAACTTTCTACAAAAAAATACGAAAAGCACTGGAATTAGAACTATAGAGCACAAAGTAACTATAATCTATAACATGTTATATAATACAAAGGAAAAACATTGAAAAAACAAAAGCGCTAAATATACTAATTTCGAACGCTCTATAACAAATAAGAAAAGCACTGCAATTCGAACTATAGAGCACAAAGTAAGTATAATCTATAACATGCTATATATAATACAAAGGAAAAACATTAAAAAACAAAAGTGCTAAATACACTAATTTCGAACACTCTACAACAAATACGAAAAGCACTACAATTAGAACTATAGAGCACAAAGTAAGTACAATCTATAACATTCTATATAATACAAAGGAAAAACCTTAGAAAGCAAAAGCACCCCTATACACTAATTTTGATCACTCTACAAACAAATATGAAAAGCACTGCAATTAGAACTATAGAGCACAAAGTAGTAATTATAATCTATAATATGCTATATAATACAAACGAAAAACGTAGAAAAAAAAAAGTGCTAAATACCAATTTCGAACACTCTACAACAAACGAAAAAAAAGCACTTCAATTAGAACTATAGAGCACAAAGTAAGTATAATCTATAACATTCTATATAATACAAAGGAAAAACATTTGAAAAAACAAAAAAGCTAAATACACTAATTTCGAACATTCTACAACAAATACGAAAAGCACTGTAATTTTAGAACTATAGAGGACAAAGTAAGTAAAATCTATAACATGCTATATAATACATAGGAAAAACATTGAAAAAACAAAACTGCTAAATACACTAATTTCGAACACTCTACAACAAATACGAAAAGCACTGCACTTAGAACTATAGAGCACAAAGTAAGTATAATCTATAATTTTCTATATAATACAAAGGAAAAACATTTAAAAAATAAAAGCACTATATACACTAATTTCGAACTTTCTACAAGAAATACGAAAAAACACTGCAATTAGAACTATAGAGCACAAAGTAAGTATAATCTATAACATGCTATAAATATAAAGGAAAAACATTGAAAAAAAAAAGCGCTAAATACACTAATTTCGAACATTCTACAACAAATACGAAAAGCACTGTACTTTTAGAACTATAGACCACAAAGTAAGTAAAATCTATAACATGCTATTTAATACAAAGCAAAAACATTGAAAAAACAAAAGTGCTAAATACACTAATTTCGAACACTCTACAACAAATACGAAAAGCACTGCAATTAGAAGTATAGAGCCCAAAGTAAGTATAATCTATAACATTCTATATAATACAAAGGAAAAACCTTAGAAAACAAAAGCACTAAATACACTAATTTCGAACACTCTACAACAAATACGAATAGCACAACAATTAGAACTATGGAGCACAAAGTAAGTATAATCTATAACATGCTATATATAAAAAAAAAACATTGAAAAAACAACAGTGCTAAATACACTAATTTCGAACACTCTACAACAAATACGAAAAGCACTGCAATTAGAACTATAGAGCACAAAGTAAGAATAATCTATAACATGCTATATATAATACAAAGGAAAACATTGAAAAAACAAAAGCGCTAAATACAATAATTTCGAACACTCTACAACAAATACGAAAATAATGCAATTAGAACTATAGAGCCTAAAGTAAGTATAATCTATAACATGCTATATAATATAAAGGAAAAACATTTAAAAAGCAAAAGTGCTAAATACACTAATTTCGAACATTCTACAACAAATACGAAAAGCACTGCAATTAGAACTATAGAGCACAAAGTAAGTAAAATCTATAACATGCTATATAATATAAAGGAAAAACATTGAAAAAAAAAACTCCTAAATACACTAATTTTGAAACACTCTACAACAAATACGAAAAGCACTGCAATTAGAACTATAGAGCACAAAGTAAGTATAATCTATAACATGCTATATAATACAAAAGAAAAACATTAAAAAAATAAGCGCGCTAAATACACTAATTTCGAACACTCCCCAACAAATACGAAAAGCACTGCAATTAGAAGTATAGAGCCCAAAGTAAGTATAATCTATAACATTCTATATAATACAAAGGAAAAACATTATAAAAAACAAAAGCACTAAATACACTAATTTCGAACATTCTACAAAAAATACGAAAAGCACTGTAATTTTAGAACTATAGAGCACAAAGTAAGTAAAATCTATAACATGCTATATAATACAAAGGAAAAACATTGAAAAAACAAAAACGCTAAATATACTAATTTCGAACATTCTACAACAAATAAGAAAAAGCACTGCAAATAGAACTATAGACCACAAAGTAAGTATAATCTATAACATGCTATATAATATAAAGGAAAAACATTGAAAAAACAAAAGCGCTAAATACACTAATTTCGAACACTCTACAACAAATACGAAAAGCACTGCAATTAGAACTATAGAGCACAAAGTAAGTAAAATCTATAACATGCTATATAATACAAAGGAAAACATTGAAAAAACAAAAGCGCTAAGTACACTATTTTCAAACACTCTACAACAAATACGAAAAGCGCTGCAATTAGAACTATAGAGCACAAAGTAAGTATAATCTATAACATGCTATATAATACATAGGAAAAACATTGAAAAAATAAAAGCGCTAAATACACTAATTTCGAACACTCTACAACAAATACGAAAAGCACTGCAATTAGAACTGTAGAGCACAAAGTAAGTATAATCTATAACATGCTATATAATACAAAGGAAAAACATTAAAAAAAAAAAACGCTAAATACACTAATTTCGAACACTCTACAACAAATACGAAAAGCACTGTAATTAGAACTATAGAGCCCAAAGTAAGTATAATCTATAACATGCTATATAATACAAACGAAAAACATTGAAAAAAAAAAGCACTAAATATACTAATTTCGAACACTCTACAAAAATACGAAAAGCACTGCAATTAGAACTATAGAGCCCAAAGTAAGTATAATCTATAACGTGCTATATAATATAAAGGAAAAACATTGAAAAAACAAAAGCGCTAAATACATAATTTCGAACATTCTACAACAAATACGAAAAGCACTGTAATTTTAGAACTATAGAGCACAAAATAAGTATAATCTATAACATGCTATATAATACAAAGGAAAAACATTGAAAAAACAAAAACGCTAAATATACTAATTTCAAACATTCTACAACAAATAAGAAAAGCACTGCAATTAGAACTAGAGAGAACAAAGTAAGTATAATCTATAACATGCTATATAATACAAAGGAAAAATATTGAAGAAACGAAAGCGCTAAATAAACTAATTTCGAACATTCTACAACAAATACGAAAAGCACTGTAATTTAGAACTATAGAGCACAAAGTAAGTAAAATCTATAACATGCTATATAATACAAAGGAAAAACATTGAAAAACCAAAAGGGCTAAATACACTAATTTCTAACAGTCTATAACAAATATGAAAAGCACTGCAATTAGAACTATAGAGCACAAAGTAAGTATAATCTATAACATTATATATAAAACAAAGGAAAAACATTGAAAAAACAAAAACGCTAAATCCACTAATTTCGAACACTCTACAAACAAATACGAAAAGCACTGCAATTAGAACTATGAGCACAAAGTAATATAATCTATAACATGCTATATAATACAAAGGAAAAACATTGAAAAAACAAAAGCGCTAAATAAACTAATTTCGAACACTCTACTACAAATACGAAAATCATTGCAATTAGAAGTATAGAGCCCAAAGTAAGTATAATCTATAACATGCTATATAATACAAAGGAAAAACATTGAAAAAACAAAAGCACTAAATATACTAATTTCGAACACTCTACAACAAATACGAAAATCACTGCAATTAGAACTACAGAGCCCAAAGTAATATATATCTATAACATGCTATATAATACAAAGGAAAAACATTGAAAAAACGAAGGCGCTAAATAAACTAATTTCGAACATTCTACAACAAATACGAAAAGCACTGTATTTAGAACTATAGAGCACAAAGTAAGTAAAATCTACAAACATGGTATATAATACAAAGGAAAAACATTGAAAAAACAAAACTGCTAAATACACTAATTTCGAACACTCTACAACAAATACGAAAAGCACTGAATTAGAACTATAGAGCACAAAGTAACTATAATCTATAACATGCTATATAATACAAAGGAAAAACATTGAAAAAACAAAAGCGCTAAATATACTAATTTCGAACACTCTATAAAAAATACGAAAAGCACTGCAATTAGAACTATAGAGCACAAAGTATGTATAATCTATAACATGCTATATATAATACAAAGGAAAAACATTAAAAAAGCAAAAGTGCTAAATACACTAATTTCGAACACTCTACAACAAATACGAAAAGCATTACAATTAGAACTATAGAGCACAAAGTAAGTATAATCTATAACATGCTATATAATACAAAGGAAAAACATTGAAAAAACAAAAGTGCTAAGTACACTATTTTCAAACACTCTACAACAAATACGAAAAGCACTGCAATTAGAACTATAGAGCACAAAGTAAGTATAATCTATAACATGCTATATAATACATAGGAAAAACATTTAAAAAATAAAAGCGCTAAATACACTAATTTCGAACACTCTACAAACAAATACGAAAAGCACTGCAATTAGAACTATAGAGCACAAAGTAAGTATAATCTATAACATGCTATATAACACAAAGGAAAAACATTGAAAAAAAAAAAACGCTAAATACACTAATTTCGAACAGTCTACAACAAATACGAAAAGCACTGTAATTAGAACTATAGAGCCCAAAGTAAGTATAATCTATAACATGCTATATAATACAAACGAAAAACATTGAAAAAAAAAAAGCACCAAATATACTAATTTCGAACACTCTACAACAATTACGAAAAGCACTGCAATTAGAACTATAGAGCCCAAAGTAAGTATAATCTATAACGTGCTATATAATATAAAGGAAAAACATTGAAAAAACAAAAGCGCTAAATACACTAATTTGGAACATTCTACAACAAATACGAAAAGCACTGTAATTTTAGAACTATAGAGCACAAAATAAGTAAAATCTATAACATGCTATATCATACAATGGAAAAACATTGAAAAAACAAAAACGCTAAATATACTAATTTCAAACATTCTACAACAAATAAGAAAAAGCACTGCAATTAGAACTAGAGAGAACAAAGTAAGTATAATCTATACCATGCTATATAACACAAAGGAAAAATATTGAAGAAACGAAAGCGCTAAATAAACTAATTTCGAACATTCTACAACAAATACGAAAAGCACTGTAATTTTAGAACTATAGAGCACAAAGTAAGTAAAATCTACAACATGTTATATAATACAAAGGATAAACATTGAAAAACCAAAAGGGCTAAATACACTAATTTCTAATAGTCTATAACAAATATGAAAAGCACTGCAATTGGAACTCTAGAGCACAAAGTAAGTATAATCTATAACATTATATATAAAACAGAGGAAAAACATTTAAAAAAAAAAACGCTAAATCCACTAATTTCGATCACTCTACAAACAAATATGAAAAGCACTGCAATTAGAACTATGTAGCACAAAGTAATTATAATCTATAACATGCTATATAATACAAAGGAAAAACATTGAAAAAACAAAAGCACTAAATAAACTAATATCGAACACTCTCCTACAAATACGAAAATCATTGCAATTAGAAGTATAGAGCCCAAAGTAAGTATAATCTATAACATGCTATATAATACAAAGGAAAAACATTGAAGAAACAAAAGCACTAAATATACTAATTTCGAACACTCTACAACAAATACGAAAATCACTGCAATTAGAACTACAGAGCCCAAAGTAAGTATACTCTATAACATTCTATATAATACAAAGGAAAAACATTCAAAAAACGAAGGCGCTAAATAAACTAATTTCGAACATTCTACAATAAATACGAAAAGCACTGTATTTTAGAACTATAGAGCACAAAGTAAGTAAAATCTACAACATGGTATATAATACAAAGGAAAAACATTGAAAAAACAAAACTGCTAAATACACTAATTTCGAACACTCTACAACAAATACGAAAAGCACTGGAATTAGAACTATAGAGCACAAAGTAACTATAATCTATAACATGCTATATAATACAAAGGAAAAACATTGAAAAAACAAAAGCGCTAAATATACTAATTTCGAACACTCTATAACAAATAAGAAAAGCATTGCAATTAGAACTATAGAGCACAAAGTATGTATAATCTATAACATGCTATATATAATACAAAGGAAAAACATTAAAAAAGCAAAAGTGCTAAATACACTAATTTCGAACACTATACAACAAATACGAAAAGCATTACAATTAGAACTATAGAGCACAAAGTAAGTACAATCTATAACATTCTATATAATACAAAGGAAAAACCTTAGAAAGCAAAAGCGCCTAATACACTAATTTCGATCACTCTACAAACAAATATGAAAAGCAGTGCAATTAGAACTATAGAGCACAAAGTAATTATAATCTATAATATGCTATATAATACAAACGAAAAACGTTGAAAAAAAAAGTGCTAAATACAACAATTTCGAACACTCTACAACAAATACGAAAAAGCACTATAATTTTAGAAGAATATAGCACAAAGTAAGTAAAATCTATAACATGCTATACAACACAAAGGAAAAACATTGAAAAAAGAAAAACACTAAATATACTAATTTCAAACATTCTACAACAAATAAGAAAAAACACTGCAATTAGAACTATAGACCACAACGTAAGTATAATCTATAAGATGCTATATAATATAAAGGAAAGACATTGAAGAAACGAAAGCGCTAAATAAACTAATTTCGAACATTCTACAACAAATACGAAAAGCACTGTAATTTTAGAACTATAGAGCACAAAGTAGGTATAATCTATAACATGTTATATAATACAAAGGAAAAACTTTGAAAAAACAAAAGCGCTAAATAAAGTAATTTCGAACACTCTACAAAAAATAAGAAAACCACTGCACTAAGAACTATAGAGCAGAAAGTAAGTATAATCTATAACATGCTATAGATAATACAAAGGAAAAATATTTAAAAAACAAAAGCACTAAATACACTAATTTCGAACTTTCTACAACAAATACGAAAAGCACTGGAATTAGAACTATAGAGCACAAAGTAAGTATAATCTATAACATGCTATATAATACAAAGGAAAAACATTGAAAAAACAAAAGCGCTAAATATACTAATTTCGAACGCTCTATAACAAATAAATAAAGCACTGCAATTAGAACTATAGAGCACAAAGTAAGTATAATCTATAACATGCTATATATAATACAAAGGAAAAACATTAAAAAACAAAAGTGCTAAATACACTAATTTCGAACACTCTACAACAAATACGAAAAGCACTACAATTAGAACTATAGAGCACAAAGTAAGTATAATCTATAACATTCTATATAATACAAAGGAAAAACCTTAGAAAACAAAAGCGCTAGATACACTAATTTCGATCACTCTACAACAAATATGAAAAGCACTGCAATTAGAACTATAGAGCACAAAGTAAGTATAATCTATAATATGCTATATAATACAAACGAAAAACGTGAAAAAAAAGTGCTAAATACAACAATTTCGAACACTCTACAACAAATACGAAAAAGCACTTCAATTAGAACTATAGAGCACAAAGTAAGTATAATCTATAACATTCAATATAATACAAACGAAAAACATTGAAAAACAAAAGCACTAAATACACTAATTTCGAACACTCTACAACAAATACGAAAAGCACTGTAATTAGAACTATAGAGGACAAAGTAAGTAAAATCTATAACATGCTATATAATACATAGGAAAAATATTGAAAAAACAAAACTGCTAAATACACTAATTTCGAACACTCTACAACAAATACGAAAAGCACTGCAATTAGAACTATAGAGCACAAAGTAAGTATAATCTATAATTTTCTATATAATACAAAGGAAAAACATTTAAAAAATAAAAGCACTATATACACTAATTTCGAACTTTCTACAAGAAATACGAAAAAACACTGCAATTAGAACTATAGAGCACAAAGTAAGTATAATCTATAACATGCTATACAATATAAAGGAAAAACATTGAAAAAACAAAAGCGCTAAATACACTAATTTCGAACATTCTTCAACAAATACGAAAAGCACTGTACTTTTAGAACTATAGACCACAAAGTAAGTAAAATCTATAACATGCTATATCATACAATGGAAAAACATTGAAAAAACAAAAGCGCTAAATAAACTAATTTCGAACACTCTACAAAAAATACGAAACCACTGCATTAGAACTATAGAGCAGAAAGTAAGTATAATCTATAACATGCTATTGATAATACAAAGGAAAAACATTTAAAAAAAAAAAGCGCTAAATACACTAATTTCGAACACTCTACAACAAATACGAAAAGCACTGCAATTAGAACTATAGAGCACAAAGTAAGTATAATCTATAACATGCTATATAATACAAAGGAAAAACATTAAAAAAAAAAGCACTAAATACACTAATTTCGAACATTCTACAACAAATACGAAAAGCACTGCAATTAGAACTATAGAGCACAAAGTAAGTATAATCTATAACATGCTATATAATACAAAGAAAAAACATTTAAAAAACAAAAGCACTAAATACACTAATTTCGAACATTCTACAACAAATACGAAAAGCACTGTAATTAGAACTATAGAGCACAAAGTAAGTAAAATCTATAACATGCTATATAATACAAAGCAAAAACATTGAAAAAACAAAAGTGCTAAATACACTAATTTCGAACACTCTACAACAAATACGAAAAGCACTGCAATTAGAACTATAGAGCACAAAGTAAGTATAATCTAGAACATGCTATATAATACAAAGGAAAAACATTTAAAAAACAAAAGCACTAAATACACTAATTTCGAACATTCTGCAACAAATACGAAAAGCACTGTAATTTTAGAACTATAGAGCACAAAGTAAATATAATCTATAACATGCTATATAATATAAAAGAAAAACATTGAAAAAACAAAAGCACAAAATACACTAATTTCGAACATTCGGCAACAAATACGAAAAGCACTGTAATTAGAACAATACAGCACAAAGTAGTATAATCTATAACATGCTATATAATACAAAGGAAAAACATTGAAAAAACAAAAGCGCTAAATAAACTAATTTCGAACACTCTACAACAAATAAGAAAACCACTGCAATTAGAACTATAGAGCACAAAGTAAGTATAATCTATAACATGCTATATATAATACAAAGGAAAAATATTTAAAAAACAAAAGCACTAAATACACTAATTTCGAACTTTCTACAACAAATACGAAAAGCACTGGAATTAGAACTATAGAGCACAAAGTAACTATAATCTATAACATGCTATATAATACAAAGGAAAAACATTGAAAAAACAAAAGCGCTAAATATACTAATTTCGAACACTCTATAACAAATAAGAAAAGCACTGCAATTAGAACTATAGAGCACAAAGTATGTATAATCTATAACATGCTATATATAATACAAAGGAAAAACATTAAAAAAGCAAAAGTGCTAAATACACTAATTTCGAACACTCTACAACAAATACGAAAAGCACTACAATTAGAACTATAGAGCACAAAGTAAGTATAATCTATAACATTCTATATAATACAAAGGAAAAACCTTAGAACGCAAAAGCGCTAATACACTAATTTCGATCACTCTACAAACAAATATGAAAAGCACTGCAATTAGAACTATAGAGCACAAAGTAATTATAATCTATAATATGCTATATAATACAAACGAAAAACATTGAAAAAAAAAGTGCTAAATACAACAATTTCGAACACTCTACAACAAATACGAAAAGCACTTCAATTAGAACTATAGAGCACAAAGTAAGTATAATCTATAACATTCAATATAATACAAAGGAAAAACATTTGAAAAACAAAAGCACTAAATACACTAATTTCGAACATTCTGAAACAAATACGAAAAGCACTGTAATTTTAGAACAATAGAGCACAAAGTAGGTATAATCTATAACATGCTATATAATACAAAGGAAAAACATTGAAAAAACAAAAGCGCTAAATAAACTAATTTCGAACACTCTACAACAAATAAGAAAACCACTGCACTTAGAACTATAGAGCAGAAAGTAAGTACAATCTATAACATGCTATATATAATACAAAGGAAAAATATTTAAAAAACAAAAGCACTAAATACACTAATTTCGAACATTCTACAACAAATACGAAAAGCACTGCAATTAGAACTATAGAGCACAAAGTAAGTATAATCTATAACATGCTATATAATACAAAGGAAAAACATTTAAAAAACAAAAGTACTAAATACACTAATTTCGAACATTCTACAACAAATACGAAAAGCACTGCAATTAGAACTATAGAGCACAAAGTAAGTATAACCTATAACATGCTATATAATACAAAGGAAAAACATTAAAAAACAAAAGCACTAAATACACTAATTTCGAACATTCTACAACAAATACGAAGAGCACTGTAATTAGAACTATAGAGCACAAAGTAAGTATCATCTATAACATGCTATATAATATAAAAGAAAAACATTGAAAAAACAAAAGCACAAAATACACTAATTTCGAACATTCGGCAACAAATACGAAAAGCACTATAATTAGAACAATACAGCACAAAGTAAGTATAATCTATAACATGCTACATAATACAAAGGAAAAACATTGAAAAAACAAAAGCGCTAAATAAACTAATTTCGAACACTCTACAACAAATACGAAAAGCACTGGAATTAGAACTATAGAGCACAAAGTAAGTATAATCTATAACATGCTATATAATACAAAGGAAAAACATTGAAAAAACAAAAGCGCTAAATATACTAATTTCGAACACTCTATAACAAATAAGAAAAGCACTGCAATTAGAACTATAGAGCACAAAGTAAGTATAATCTATAACATGCTATATATAATACAAAGGAAAAACATTAAAAAAGCAAAAGTGCTAAATACACTAATTTCGAACACTCTACAACAAATACGAAAAGCACTACAATTAGAACTATAGAGCACAAAGTAAGTACAATCTATAACATTCTATATAATACAAAGGAAAAACCTTAGAAAGCAAAAGCGCCTAATACACTAATTTCGATCACTCTACAAACAAATATGAAAAGCACTGCAATTAGAACTATAGAGCACAAAGTAATTATAATCTATAATATGCTATATAATACAAACGAAAAACGTTGAAAAAAAAAGTGCTAAATACAACAATTTCGAACACTCTACAACAAATACGAAAAAGCACTTCAATTAGAACTATAGAGCACAAAGTAAGTATAATCTATAACATTCAATATAATACAAAGGAAAAACATTTGAAAAACAAAAGCACTAAATACACTAATTTCGAACATTCTACAACAAATACGAAAAGCACTGTAATTTTAGAACTATAGAGGACAAAGTAAGTAAAATCTATAACATGCTATATAATACATAGGAAAAACATTGAAAAAACAAAACTGCTAAATACACTAATTTCGAACACTCTACAACAAATACGAAAAGCACTGCAATTAGAACTATAGAGCACAAAGTAAGTATAATCTATAATTTTCTATATAATACAAAGGAAAAACGTTTAAAAAATAAAAGCACTATATACACTAATTTCGAACTTTCTACAATAAATACGAAAAAACACTGCAATTAGAACTATAGAGCACAAAGTAAGTATAATCTATAACATGCTATACAATATAAAGGAAAAACATTGAAAAAACAAAAGCGCTAAATACACTAATTTCGAACATTCTACAACAAATACGAAAAGCACTGTACTTTTAGAACTATAGACCACAAAGTAAGTAAAATCTATAACACGCTATATCATACAATGGAAAAACATTGAAAAAACAAAAGAGCTAAAAACACTAATTTCGAAAACTATACAACAAATACGAAAAGCACTGCAACTAGCACTATAGAGAACGAAGTAAGTATACTCTATAACATTCTATATAATACAAATGAAAAACCTTAGAAAGTAAAAGCGCTAAATACAGTAATTTCGAACACTCTACAACAAATACAAAGAGCACTGTAATTTTAGAACTATCGAGAACAAACTAAGTATAATCTATAATTTTCTATATAATGCAAACGAAAAACATTTAAAAAATAAAAGCACTATATACACTAATTTCGAACTTTCTACAACAAATACGAAAAACACTGCAATTAGAACTATAGAGCACAAAGTAACAATAATCTATAACATTCTATACAATACAAAAGAAAAACATTTAAAAAACAAAAGCACTAAATACACTAATTTCGAACATTCTACAACAAATTCGAAAAGCACTGTAATTTTAGAACTATAGAGCACGAAGTAAGTAAAATCTATAACATGCTATATAATACAAAGGATAAACATTGAAAAAACAAAAGTGCTAAATACACTATTTTCGAATACTCTACAACAAATACGAAAAGCACTGCAATTAGAACTATAGAGCACAAAGTAGGTATAATCTATAACATTCTATATAATATAGAGGAAAAACATTTTAAAAAAAAAAACGCTAAATACACTAATTTCGATCACTCTACAAACAAATATGAAAAGCACTGCAATTAGAACTATAGAGCAGAAAGTAATTATTATCTATAACATGCTATATAATATAAAGAAAAACATTGAAAAAACAAAAGTGCTAAATACACTAATTTCGAAAACTCTACAACAAATACGAAAAGCACTACAATAAGAACTATAGAGCACAAAGTAAGTATAATCTATAACATTCTATATAATACAAAGGAAAAACATTTGAAAAACAAAAGCACTAAACTCACTAATTTCGAACATTCTGTAAGAAATACGAAAAGCACTGTAAATTTAGAACTATAGAGCACAAAGTAAGTAAAATCTAAAACATGCTATATAATACAAAGGAAAAACATTGAAAAACCAAAACTGCTAAATACACTAATTTCGAACACTCTACAACAAATACGAAAAGTAGTGCACTTAAAACTATAGAGCACAAAGTAAGTATAATCTATAATTTTCTATATAATACAAAGGAAAAACATTTAAAAAATAAAAACACTAAATACACTAATTTCGAACTTTCTACAACAAATACGAGTAGCACTGCAATTAGAATTATAGAGCACAAAGTAAGTATAATCTATAACATGCTATATAATACAAATGAAAAACGTTGAAAAACAAAAGCGCTAAATACACTAATTTCGAACACTCTCCAACAAACGAAAATCACTACAATTAGAACTATAGAGTCCAAAGTAAGTATAATCTATAAAATGCTATAAAATACAAAGGAAAAACATTGAAAAAACAAAAGCACTAAATATACTAATTTCGAACAATCTACAACAAATACGAAAATCACTGCAATTAGAACTATAGAGCCCAAAGTAAGTATAATCTATAACATTCTATAAAATACAAAGGAAAAACATTTAAAAAACAAAAGCACTAAATACACTAATTTCGAACATTCTACAACAAATTCGAAAAGCACAGTAAATTTAGAACTATAGAGCACAAAGTAAGTATAATCTATAACATGCTATATAATACAAAAGAAAAACGTTGAAAAAACAAAAGCGCTTAATACACTAATTTCGAACACTCTCCAACAAATACGAAAATCACTACAATTAGAACTATAGAGCCCAAAGTAAGTATAATCTATAACATGCTATATAATACAAAGGAAAAACATTTAAAAAACAAAAGTACTAAATACACTAATTTCGAACATTCTGCAACAAATACGAAAAGCACTGCAATTAGAACTATAGAGCACAAAGTAAGTATAACCTAGAACATGCTATATAATACAAAGGAAAAACATTTAAAAAACAAAAGTACTAAATACACTAATTTCGAACATTCTGCAACAAATACGAAAAGCACTGCAATTAGAACTATAGAGCACAAAGTAAGTATAACCTAGAACATGCTATATAATACAAAGGAAAAACATTTAAAAAACAAAAGCACTAAATACACTAATTTCGAACATTCTGCAACAAATACGAAGAGCACTGTAATTTTAGAACTATAGAGCACAAAGTACGTATCATCTATAACATGCTATATAATATAAAAGAAAAACATTGAAAAAACAAAAGCACAAAATACACTAATTTCGAACATTCGGCAACAAATACGAAAAGCACTATAATTTTAGAACAATACAGCACAAAGTAGGTATAATCTATAACATGCTACATAATACAAAGGAAAAACATTGAAAAAACAAAAGCGCTAAATAAACTAATTTCGAACACTCTACAACAAATACGAAAAGCACTGGAATTAGAACTATAGAGCACAAAGTAACTATAATCTATAACATGCTATATAATACAAAGGAAAAACATTGAAAAAACAAAAGCGCTAAATATACTAATTTCGAACACTCTATAACAAATAAGAAAAGCACTGCAATTAGAACTATAGAGCACAAAGTATGTATAATCTATAACATGCTATATATAATACAAAGGAAAAACATTAAAAAAGCAAAAGTGCTAAATACACTAATTTCGAACACTCTACAACAAATACGAAAAGCACTACAATTAGAACTATAGAGCACAAAGTAAGTACAATCTATAACATTCTATATAATACAAAGGAAAAACCTTAGAAAGCAAAAGCGCCTAATACACTAATTTCGATCACTCTACAAACAAATATGAAAAGCACTGCAATTAGAACTATAGAGCACAAAGTAATTATAATCTATAATATGCTATATAATACAAACGAAAAACGTTGAAAAAAAAAGTGCTAAATACAACAATTTCGAACACTCTACAACAAATACGAAAAGCACTTCAATTAGAACTATAGAGCACAAAGTAAGTATAATCTATAACATTCAATATAATACAAAGGAAAAACATTTGAAAAACAAAAGCACTAAATACACTAATTTCGAACATTCTACAACAAATACGAAAAGCACTGTAATTTTAGAACTATAGAGGACAAAGTAAGTAAAATCTATAACATGCTATATAATACATAGGAAAAACATTGAAAAAACAAAACTGCTAAATACACTAATTTCGAACACTCTACAACAAATACGAAAAGCACTGCACTTAGAACTATAGAGCACAAAGTAAGTATAATCTATAATTTTCTATATAATACAAAGGAAAAACGTTTAAAAAATAAAAGCACTATATACACTAATTTCGAACTTTCTACAATAAATACGAAAAAACACTGCAATTAGAACTATAGAGCACAAAGTAAGTATAATCTATAACATGCTATACAATATAAAGGAAAAACATTGAAAAAACAAAAGCGCTAAATACACTAATTTCGAACATTCTACAACAAATACGAAAAGCACTGTACTTTTAGAACTATAGACCACAAAGTAAGTAAAATCTATAACACGCTATATCATACAATGGAAAAACATTGAAAAAACAAAAGAGCTAAAAACACTAATTTCGAAAACTATACAACAAATACGAAAAGCACTGCAACTAGCACTATAGAGAACGAAGTAAGTATACTCTATAACATTCTATATAATACAAATGAAAAACCTTAGAAAGTAAAAGCGCTAAATACAGTAATTTCGAACACTCTACAACAAATACAAAGAGCACTGTAATTTTAGAACTATCGAGAACAAACTAAGTATAATCTATAATTTTCTATATAATGCAAACGAAAAACATTTAAAAAATAAAAGCACTATATACACTAATTTCGAACTTTCTACAACAAATACGAAAAACACTGCAATTAGAACTATAGAGCACAAAGTAACTATAATCTATAACATTCTATACAATACAAAAGAAAAACATTTAAAAAACAAAAGCACTAAATACACTAATTTCGAACATTCTACAACAAATTCGAAAAGCACTGTAATTTTAGAACTATAGAGCACGAAGTAAGTAAAATCTATAAGATGCTATATAATACAAAGGATAAACATTGAAAAAACAAAAGTGCTAAATACACTATTTTCGAATACTCTACAACAAATACGAAAAGCACTGCAATTAGAACTATAGAGCACAAAGTAGGTATAATCTATAACATTCTATATAATATAGAGGAAAAACATTTAAAAAAAAAAACGCTAAATACACTAATTTCGATCACTCTACAAACAAATATGAAAAGCACTGCAATTAGAACTATAGAGCAGAAAGTAATTATCATCTATAACATGCTATATAATATAAAGAAAAATATTGAAAAAACAAAAGTGCTAAATACACTAATTTCGAAAACTCTACAACAAATACGAAAAGCACTACAATAAGAACTATAGAGCACAAAGTAAGTATAATCTATAACATTCTATATAATACAAAGGAAAAACATTTGAAAAACAAAAGCACTAAACTCACTAATTTCGAACATTCTGTAAGAAATACGAAAAGCACTGTAAATTTAGAACTATAGAGCACAAAGTAAGTAAAATCTAAAACATGCTATATAATACAAAGGAAAAACATTGAAAAACCAAAACTGCTAAATACACTAATTTCGAACACTCTACAACAAATACGAAAAGTAGTGCACTTAAAACTATAGAGCACAAAGTAAGTATAATCTATAATTTTCTATATAATACAAAGGAAAAACATTTAAAAATAAAAACACTAAATACACTAATTTCGAACTTTCTACAACAAATACGAGTAGCACTGCAATTAGAATTATAGAGCACAAAGTAAGTATAATCTATAACATGCTATATAATACAAATGAAAAACGTTGAAAAACAAAAGCGCTAAATACACTAATTTCGAACACTCTCCAACAAACGAAAATCACTACAATTAGAACTATAGAGTCCAAAGTAAGTATAATCTATAAAATGCTATAAAATACAAAGGAAAAACATTGAAAAAACAAAAGCACTAAATATACTAATTTCGAACACTCTACAACAAATACGAAAATCACTGCAATTAGAACTATAGAGCCCAAAGTAAGTATAATCTATAACATTCTATAAAATACAAAGGAAAAACATTTAAAAAACAAAAGCACTAAATACACTAATTTCGAACATTCTACAACAAATTCGAAAAGCACTGTAATTTTAGAACTATAGAGCACGAAGTAAGTAAAATCTATAACATGCTATATAATACAAAGGATAAACATTGAAAAAACAAAAGTGCTAAATACACTATTTTCGAATACTCTACAACAAATACGAAAAGCACTGCAATTAGAACTATAGAGCACAAAGTAGGTATAATCTATAACATTCTATATAATATAGAGGAAAAACATTTTAAAAAAAAAACGCTAAATACACTAATTTCGATCACTCTACAAACAAATATGAAAAGCACTGCAATTAGAACTATAGAGCAGAAAGTAATTATTATCTATAACATGCTATATAATATAAAGAAAAACATTGAAAAAACAAAAGTGCTAAATACACTAATTTCGAAAACTCTACAACAAATACGAAAAGCACTACAATAAGAACTATAGAGCACAAAGTAAGTATAATCTATAACATTCTATATAATACAAAGGAAAAACATTTGAAAAACAAAAGCACTAAACTCACTAATTTCGAACATTCTGTAAGAAATACGAAAAGCACTGTAAATTTAGAACTATAGAGCACAAAGTAAGTAAAATCTAAAACATGCTATATAATACAAAGGAAAAACATTGAAAAACCAAAACTGCTAAATACACTAATTTCGAACACTCTACAACAAATACGAAAAGTAGTGCACTTAAAACTATAGAGCACAAAGTAAGTATAATCTATAATTTTCTATATAATACTGTTGATGTAATTTTTCAACAAAAATAAAGTAAAATTCAAAGATATAGAAAATATCCTTAAACTTGATTAATTAGTGCCTGAGATTAGGAATCTCTAAACACTGTACGGTACATAAAATAAACTGGAAAATAAAATACTGAAATTTAAAGTGGTGATCCCCAAATCTGACTTTGCTTTGTTGAAGTTGATTGAAGATGCCTTGCCAAATGATAATCCAAATCCTTAAATATTTTTTGGGAAACCGTACTGAAAACCGTCACCCGAACGGTTACAACGTCTCCTTCTCAACCGTCTTCCAACCTTTCTCATGCTGACACGTGTCCCCAGCAGACCAAAATTCCCTATATTTCGCTCCTTGAGCCGACCACAAACCTTCCGCTCTTTTGGCCCGACTTCGTCCTTCGTCCGACCTACTTCTTCGCCCGACCCCACTTGGGCCGACCTCCATATCAACCGCCCCCTGTCTTTGATCAAAGGCCTCCGCGTTTGTCCGACTCCGCCTTCTATCCGACCTACAGTTTACCCGACCTGCGGATATCCTATCTCGACAACTTTTCTGTCTCGAAGACCTTCCGACTTGAGGTCTTTCCGTCTTGCGGACCTCCCGACCTGAAGACCTTCCGACTTGAGGTCTTTCCGTTTTGCGGACCTCCCGACCTGAAAACCTTCCGACTTGAGGTCTTTCCGTCTTGCGGATCTCCCGACCTGAAGACCGTCCGACTGGAGGTCTTTCATCTTGAGGGCCTCCCGACCTGAAGACCTTCCGACTTGAGGTCTTTCCGTCTTGCGGACCTCCCGACCTGAAGACCTTCCGACTTGAGGTCTTTCCGTCTTGCGGACCTCCCGACCTGAAGACCATCCGACTTGAGGTCTTTCATCTTGAGGACCTTCCGACCTGAGGTCCTTCCGTCCTGAGGACCTACCGACCTGAGAACCTTCCGTCCTGAGGACCTACCGACCTAAAAACCTTCCGTCCTGAGGTCTTTCCGTCCTGAGGACCTACCGACCTGAGGTCCTTCCGTCCTGAATTTTCCTTAGAAATAAATAAATAAATTTATTTTCCTTGATTTCCTTACGGTATCCTTCAGCCAGTTCAATCAACCCTATTGCCAGGCCCATTCCTCGTTTTACCTTGGGCTTTTAACCTAATTCTAAATTTCGTACGTAACAACTTGCCCGCCGCCAAGGGACTTTCAAACGCCAATAAATGTTTGGAAGTTCATAAAGCACTACCTTCTTGAAAAACTCCCTTAGCAACTACACCAGTTACTGCAACACTCCTGGTTTATTCCTTCTTCGCAATACAAGCCTGTGTGAATCACAATCCCAAAACATTCTAACTATGGCGAATCAATACATTCCTGCCCTTCCTTTCGACGGAACCCTTCCAGAAGGTCCATTTTCAGCCTCGAAAGTACTAACTCCGACGATCCGTCCATATTGCACTACTCCTGAAGATTCAAATCGGATGAGGGAAGTTTTGGAATCTCGCAACGCCTTGGCTATCAACAATCCCAACTACCAAGCAGTTCGCATCCGAGACAGCATCAAGACCCATCTCACAGACCCAAAAGATCTGTATCGTGCTTGGTATCGACGAGTAGCAGAACACTTCCAGACCCAATGGCGATCCCAAAAGATCGACCAAGCAATACTACTGTCTACCATGCCTATCAACCTGCATGAGAAGGTGCTGTTGGCCATGTCCGCCTTCTGGAATGCGGAAAATGGGACTTTCCTTTTGCCCTCGGCCCCCTTTGGCCCAACCCTTATGGACGTGGCCATGATCGCACATCTCCCAGTCGTGGGTGAAGACCCTGTAATGGGAGCCCTAGATGGGCAGGAGCCACCAGAAGACCATCCGGGATGGTCTTTACAAGGTGTGAAGGAATGGGGTTGGACAAAGTTCGCAACCGACCAGCAAGGGGCTCCAGGGACTCCTGTAACCGACCGGGAGCATACTGCCTTTATTCTGTTCTGGCTTTGTAGGTACATCATTGTTTCTCCTTCCAAAAGTGTTCTTCCTTCTCACCTCGACCTGGCCATTCATATTGCGTCAGGTCGGTTCTTCTCCCTTGGCACCCTATTTTTAGCCAATCTGTTTGAAGGACTCACCAGGGTTAGCCTTCGTTTAACAGATAACGATAATAGGAAATTAGACACTGCCGCGTCGGGTCCTTTTTGGTTTTTAGAACTTTGGTTCCGTCTTTACTTCCCCAACGCGTTTAACTTAGGATCTCCGCCCACTATGCCAACATCTGAAAAACATTTAGGATTAGTCCTCAACCGACTCTGCTCAGGACGCAATAAACTCCAATCATCCGATCCAATAATAACTGCCATTTTAACAGATACCCGCAGTAACTCTCGATTTTCTATGTATAAAAAGTATGCGGGTTATGCTCCCGACCATTTTTGGCCTTTTCCAGTACCAAACCCGCTTCCGACTCCTGAGCCTTGTCCTCATCCCACCTATCCTTTCGCCTGGGACGTCGCCCTCAAACCCAGGTCTCTTTTTAGTAGTAAGAAACTTGATAAAAAAGGGCAGAAAACTTTTTACACTTTTAACTATGAACCTCAATTCATGGCGCGCCAGTTCGGCTGTTGCCAAGGTATCCCTGGACCCGTCGCGTGTCCCCAAATAATTTTTCAAAGTCCCGACCGACGAGTCCTTCCTAATTCAATCCCTTCTTATATCTCCCAGCTCACCACGTATATAATTTCCAATTCTTATATTCCTTTCCGCTCCAACCCTGAGATTGTAGATACTTTCAATGAATGGTGGTCGGTTGTATGGTCCCTGATATCCCCTGATGAGGATCGGTTGCTGAACGTACTCCTCCCCCCCCAAGGACTGGTTCTAGGGGCGGCGATACATACTAGCACCCAAAAACAAACAACCGCCCCGGGAATCGGATCTGGGGGTCCCACGCGCAAAAGAAAAACTTCCCAGCTGCAAACACCCCCGACCTCGGAGACCGACCAGCAAACACTAGCAGACCTTGGAATAACTAGGACGTCAGCAAGGACCCGACCCCGAATTGGTAATGTTTCTTAACACCGTGAACCAATTCACTATATCATAACTTTGATTTTACTCATTTCATTCCCCAGAACCGACCTTGGTGACACCGACCATGCAACCGACGCCAGCACCAACCGACCATTCAATCGGGCCTTTGGTCCAGACCAATTTGCCAATGAGCAGTCGGGCGGAGGACCCGACGCGGAGGCAAACCCCTCCTCCCGTACCGAGGAGTGGTCGGGCCAGGCCCCCGACCAGGAGACAATCTTTACCAACAGTGCCTATAGAACCAGTAAGTTCCTTTATCAGCAAGACTTAGGATTCGGATGATCAACCTTAATATATTTAACAACAAACATCTTCATGATTTTTCCACAGACACCTTCACCCATCCCATCAGCAGCAGGGGTCTCTTCTGACAGCGGGGGGACTACTTCCCAGATGGGTCGGCCGCCATACATGGCATCAGACTCATCTATGTCAAAGGAAGAACCAGCCGCCCTCGCCGAAGCTGACCCTCAAAACGACATTCCTGATGCTGCTGATCCCGAAATCGAAGGTGCCCCAGAGATCCTGGCTGCAGTGGCTCTAGATGTAGCCGTCCAACCTGCAGCCGCCCTACCAGCAGCGGCGCCCCCCCTAGCCATCGAATGGCAGGCAGAAGAACCACCTGTGGCAGCCCAACCTCCAGAAATGGAAGAAATGTCTTCATCCGATTCGGAGACTTCTGTTAATTTGGTAAGATTAAACCAATCCATGTCATAACTTTTCTTTCGAAAAACACTAACTGTTTCCAATACTACTTTCCATAGGGACCCAGGTCGGCACCTCAGCGACCATTCGCAGCAGCCGACGAGTCGGCTGCTGTTATACCAGCTGTCTGCCCAGCTCGACCGACCTCATTGCTACCCCCCTCACTGACAGCAGTCCGCCCAGAGGTACCACATATCTTCTTCGAACAAATTTGCAACTCCCTTGGAATATTTATTGACATTGTAGGACTTGCAGGGGCCTTCGGACTTAGCTGTCCTATCGACTGTTCCGGTTCCAGCGGAGGCCCAGACTGTGTTCACTGAGGCCATTAACCGTCCCCTGTCCGAATTAAGGTCCGACTTATTGGACAAACTCATTCAGACGGTCGGTGGCCTTCTTTTTTACACTCCAACGGAATCACCAGCCGTCCCCATTCTGCATCGGCTGATGGAAAGACTTACAGAGCTCAAGACTGAAGTGGTAGTCATTGGCCTTCTGTCAGCCGAAACCCCCCAGCCCGACTTCGATCAAACAACGCTGGAGAATTCTTTGGCCAAGACTCGAGAATCCCTTCAGCAGACTACTGGAAGACTGGGTGGTCTCCTTAGCACGAAAGCTCTGGTTGATGATGCCATTCAGAAAAAGGAGGCAGAATTGCGGGAGCTGAGGAAAGAACAGTCTACCCTGGATAAGCAAATTACCAATGAACAGCATCTGCTTGAGAAGTATACCAAAAATGAGGCTGAATTGGATCAAGAGCTGAAAACCCAAGCCCGATCCCAATTCATCAGAAGATATCAGATGGCTGCCAATACCAGAAGGCTATCCAGGGATGAAAACAAATGGACACAGATAAAAACTGCCCTAGGGGCACTGTTGTAATTTTTCCCCCTTTGTAACAACAACTGACTTAGTAATCCATTTTTTCTTTCTTCTCTCAAAACAAGGATCACCTTTCAATTCCCAGCTTTATAGGAAACGAACCAAACTCCTTCTTTAAAAGAACACTGTTTCTCACATTTTAAGAAACATATTCCCAGGCATATTTTAAAAATCAAAACACTGAAAGTGTGAACAAACATGGCGAACGACCGACCTCATGTTCCATCAAGCAACTGGGAGGGTGTTCTTCAACCCTTCTTTATAGGTAATCACCCTATTGGAGGCCATGCAGAAGACTTGTTACATATACTCAAGCAACTAGACTTCAAATTCCGATTCTCCCAGCGAGGAAGAAGAACCATTCATCGCGTCATCCGCCTGATGGAAAAAGTCATTGAGGGGTATGAACCTCTTCATGACATCCTTAGCCGCATTCCTGATCTTCATCATCACATGGAAATGATCGAAAATCACGCAGCAACCATACTTCCAGATCTTGGCTGGGATAACATATTTTCCAATCAACGAAAAGTCTTTTCAAGATTGCGGACCATCGTTGATCGTGAACATCAAGCCCTAACAGACATGCAAGCACGTACCCATCAAGATTTAGATGAACTGCAAAGCCAATGGGAAAGGTACCGACCAGATTTGGAAGATCTTATTGAAGAAGAACCAGAGCTAATATCCACTCACTGGGATGAAAAGTCTGATTCAGAGGCAGAAAACTTCCCACAAATACACGATGACTAAATGAACCTTTAAATAGGTTCGAACCCCATAAATGGGTTCTGAATAATATTTTGTTTCAGGCAGTTTTGTTATCTGAAAAGGCAGGATAATACCTCTTCAGATATTTAGCATTAATAAAATCATGTATTCTTCTCCCTTCATGATTTACAATAATGAAAGCGCCATTCCCAATATCTTTTTGAACAATGTAAGGTCCTTCCCAATTCGGTGACCACTTTCCCAATTGGTCAGTTTTCTTATATGTAGGAAGGATGGTCTTCCAGACTAAATCCCCTTTTTGGAATGTCCTGTGAAGAACTTTCTTTCCGTAACTTCTTGCTCTGATTTCACTCTGTTTCACACTTTGCCCTATTGCATGGAGTCGGTTAACGTCCAAATCTTCTAACTGTTGCAGCATGAGTTGTTGGTATTCCTCTGTAAGACCACTATCAGTAAATTCTGTTCGGCCAGATGATACTCGGATTTCGGCTGGTAAAACAGCATCTTGGCCAAACGTGAGTTGGTAAGGTGAGAACCCTGTGGCCGTATTTCTGGTATTCCTATGTGCCCATAAAGCCTGAGACAATAACAAATGCCACTTTCTTGGGTTCCCTTCAACCATCTTCTTTATAATCCCAATAATAATCTTATTTGCTGCTTCCGCCTGTCCATTGGCTTGGGGATAATAAGGTGAAGAATGATGTAATCGAACACCGAATTCTGCCAAGAAACTAGAGAACTTTTCCCCTGTGAAAACCAGGCCTTGGTCGGTTGTTATAGACTGAGGAATACCATACCTGTAAATAATTTGATTCAAAACGAAGTCTATCACTTCTTTCTGATCCACATTTTTCAAAGCGATTGCCTCTACCCATTTGGTAAAGTAGTCAGTCGCAACCAATATGAAACAATGATGTTTTGATGAAGCAGGATGTATTTTCCCAATAATATCCATAGCCCATGATTTAAAAGGCCATGGTTTTGCCAAGAATTGCAATTCGGTTACTGGCAAATGATTTAAGTTTCCATGTCTCTGACATTCCTGGCAGCCTTTTGCAAATTGTATGCAATCCTCAAAAATCTTAGGCCAGAAAAAACCCAAGCGATGAATGGCCCATCTCATATTGAGACCTGCCCGATGAGCTCCACATATCCCACCATGTACTTCTGTCATTACCTCTAGAGCTTCTTTAGACCCCAAACATTTCAAAAGCAGACCTTCAAATGACCTCTTATACAAAATTCCATTTATTAATTGAAAACGTAAAGCTTTCAATCGCGTCGCAACTGAAACATTTGCACCAGGATTCTGTAAATATGTGATAAGCTCTGTTCTCCAATCGGGCACTGTTTCACTGGTATCTTTGTGTCCGACTGTAACTAAGCCGTCGGGCTCCTGCCCGATAGTAACTACGCAGTCGGGCTCCTGTCCATCAGTCTCATGCCCGACCATAACTTCGCAATCGGGCTCATGTGCGAATACCTCCTGCCCGACCGTAACTTCGCAGTCGGGCTCATCTGCGACTATCTCCTGCCCGACCGTAACTTCGCAGTCGGGCTCATCTGCGACTATCTCCTGCCCGACCGTAACTTCGCAGTCGGGCTCCTCTGCGACTATCTCCTGCCCGACCGTAACTTCGCAGTCGGGCTCCTCTGCGACTATCTCCTGCCCGACCGTAACTTCGCAGTCGGGCTCAGATCCGACAGTCTCCTGCCCGACCATTCGATCACGTATTGGGTCTGTCTTTTCTTCTATGTCCGACTTGACCTCCGACCACATATCCCCTGGAATTCCTTTACAGGCCCTTTGAGCCAACTCATCAGCACGTTGGTTTTCTTTCCTTGGAATGAACTCAATTATTACTTCTGAAATTTTTGTCAATAACCGACCCACGATGTCCCTGTATTTGCGAAGATGAGGGTAATTGCAAACATATTGATTGTTTACCTGGTTGACCACTAATTGAGAATCCCCTCTTATAATTACAGACTGGACCTTCCTGGCAATTAAAGCCTCCAAACCCAAAATTAAAGCTTCATACTCTGCCGAATTATGGGTCATGGCTTCCAATCTTAGTTGTAAGTTAATCTTTTGACCGTCGGGTCCTTGCAAAAAGACCCCTGCCCCTGATTTGTTTCCAGAGGTAGAACCATCAAAGAACATCAACCATGTTCTGGTACTTATATAAGGCACACATCCGACCTGTAGATTATCCAGATATGATGAACAACTAAATGGTCGGACACTATCACAAAGAGAATACCCGACTTGTGAGAATTCTGCCAAGAAGTCGGCTACTGCTTGTCCCTTAATTGCCCTCAGCGGGGAATGTTGAAGATCGAAAGGAGCCAATTTGATGGCCCATTTCATGAGTCTGCCCTTCATAGTAGGTCTCTGTAAAATCAATTTGATGAGATCCACCTTTGATATGACCTCAACTCTTCTGGGCAGCAAATAATGCTCGAGTTTAGTGCAAGCGAAGACCAATGAATAACACATTTTTTCTGGCATAGTGTAATTCAGTTCTGGTCCTGTAAGGGTTTTACTGAGATAGTAGATTGCCCTTTCTTTCCCGTCATCACCATCCTGCGCCAATAAACAACTAACCACTTCATATGTATTTGCCAAATAAAGTTTGAGTGGCCGACCTCGTTTAAGAGGCATCAAGACTGGAGGGTGAACCAATGCCTGCTTGATAGCATCTAAAGCCGTCTGTTGGTCGGGACCCCATTCAAAGGCGATTTTTCCAGCTTTCAACAATTTAGTAATGGGTCTGACCTTGCCAGCAGCATTAGAAATGAAACGCCTCAAATAATTCACCTTACCCAACAGACTTTGGATTTCTTTAACCGTCTTGGGTGGCCGACTATCAAGAATGGCTTTAGCCTTATTGGCATCAATTTCAATTCCTCTCTCATGAACTAAGAATCCTAGAAAGCTCCCGGCTGATATTCCAAAAGCACATTTGGTTGGATTCATCTTCAACTTGTACTTCTTCATTCTTTCAAATGCCTCTTCAAGATTCCTCAAATGTTCATCAAAACTGGAAGATTTAACAATAACATCATCAATATACACTTCCATAGATCTGCCAATTAAATCATGAAAGATTGAATTCATGGCTCTTTGGTAAGTTGCCCCTGCATTCTTTAACCCGAATGGCATGACTGTCCATTCATAAATACCTAAAGCCCCTGGGCATCTGAATGCTGTCTTAGGAATGTCTTCTTCTGCCAAGAATATTTGGTTATAACCTGCATAACCATCCATCAGACTAAGGATTTTATGCCCTGCTGCTGCATCTATCAGCATGTCGGCCATAGGCATCACATATTCGTCCTTAGGGGTAGCTAGGTTCAAATCCCTGAAGTCGATGCATATCCTTATCTTACCATTTTTCTTGACCACTGGCACAATATTAGCCAGCCACTCCGCATAACGGCAAGGTTGAATGAAACCCACTTTGAGAAGTTTTTGGATTTCTTCCTTGATTTGAGGCATCAGATCTGGACTCATTCGCCTTGGAGGTTGTTTGTAAGGTTTACAACCTTCTTTGATGGGCAATCGATGCTCTATTAGACTTCTTGTCAAACCAGGCATCTCTGAATAATCCCATGCTAAACAATCAATGTTGTTTCTAATAACTTCGAGCATCATTGTTTGTTGCTCTTTAGACAAATAACCACTTAACCTGATCACTTTTGGAACCAATTCGGTTCCTAAATTAAACTCCAATAATGGGTCTTGTGATGAAGCTGTTGGTTCTGTTTTTTCTAATAAGTCGGGCCAACGAAATTGTTCATCTTCTTGGAGGTGAACATCCAGAATCTCTTTACTATTTTCTGCTTTATGTAATAACTGTTTTAAATAGAACTTATTAATGAGAGAACTACATACTTCTAAAGTTGTATCTTCCATAACAAACAACTTATACGGAAATGGGTGTGGCTTTATCATGAGCCATACAGTAAAGGTGTTCTTTTAATAGAACATCGAGTTCTGGCCAGTGACTTTGTAACCCTTGTTTGGGTATTCCCTGGCCATATACAACTGAGACATCGGAGCCAAGTGACTAGAATAAAACACTGACTCTTCCACTTGTTCTGTTACGTCGAATGGGTTGTCATTCGCTTCCATTTTAAAGACCTGATTTCCTTCCCAGAACATTAACTGTTGGTGCAAGGTTGATGGCACACATTGAGAGGCATGAATCCAATCTCGTCCCAGCAAAAGAGAGTATGTAGTATCTGCGTCCACAATAAAGAAAACAGTGGAAATTTTCTTTGGTCCGACCTCAATTGTGGCAACCATCATACCTTCAGGCACTAATTGTGGCAACCATCATACCCAAGCGATGAATGGCCCATCTCATATTGAGACCTGCCCGATGAGCTCCACATATCCCACCATGTACTTCTGTCATTACCTCTAGAGCTTCTTTAGACCCCAAACATTTCAAAAGCAGACCTTCAAATGACCTCTTATACAAAATTCCATTTATTAATTGAAAACGTAAAGCTTTCAATCGCGTCGCAACTGAAACATTTGCACCAGGATTCTGTAAATATGTGATAAGCTCTGTTCTCCAATCGGGCACTGTTTCACTGGTATCTTTGTGTCCGACTGTAACTAAGCCGTCGGGCTCCTGCCCGATAGTAACTACGCAGTCGGGCTCCTGTCCATCAGTCTCATGCCCGACCATAACTTCGCAATCGGGCTCATGTGCGAATACCTCCTGCCCGACCGTAACTTCGCAGTCGGGCTCATCTGCGACTATCTCCTGCCCGACCGTAACTTCGCAGTCGGGCTCATCTGCGACTATCTCCTGCCCGACCGTAACTTCGCAGTCGGGCTCCTCTGCGACTATCTCCTGCCCGACCGTAACTTCGCAGTCGGGCTCCTCTGCGACTATCTCCTGCCCGACCGTAACTTCGCAGTCGGGCTCAGATCCGACAGTCTCCTGCCCGACCATTCGATCACGTATTGGGTCTGTCTTTTCTTCTATGTCCGACTTGACCTCCGACCACATATCCCCTGGAATTCCTTTACAGGCCCTTTGAGCCAACTCATCAGCACGTTGGTTTTCTTTCCTTGGAATGAACTCAATTATTACTTCTGAAATTTTTGTCAATAACCGACCCACGATGTCCCTGTATTTGCGAAGATGAGGGTAATTGCAAACATATTGATTGTTTACCTGGTTGACCACTAATTGAGAATCCCCTCTTATAATTACAGACTGGACCTTCCTGGCAATTAAAGCCTCCAAACCCAAAATTAAAGCTTCATACTCTGCCGAATTATGGGTCATGGCTTCCAATCTTAGTTGTAAGTTAATCTTTTGACCGTCGGGTCCTTGCAAAAAGACCCCTGCCCCTGATTTGTTTCCAGAGGTAGAACCATCAAAGAACATCAACCATGTTCTGGTACTTATATAAGGCACACATCCGACCTGTAGATTATCCAGATATGATGAACAACTAAATGGTCGGACACTATCACAAAGAGAATACCCGACTTGTGAGAATTCTGCCAAGAAGTCGGCTACTGCTTGTCCCTTAATTGCCCTCAGCGGGGAATGTTGAAGATCGAAAGGAGCCAATTTGATGGCCCATTTCATGAGTCTGCCCTTCATAGTAGGTCTCTGTAAAATCAATTTGATGAGATCCACCTTTGATATGACCTCAACTCTTCTGGGCAGCAAATAATGCTCGAGTTTAGTGCAAGCGAAGACCAATGAATAACACATTTTTTCTGGCATAGTGTAATTCAGTTCTGGTCCTGTAAGGGTTTTACTGAGATAGTAGATTGCCCTTTCTTTCCCGTCATCACCATCCTGCGCCAATAAACAACTAACCACTTCATATGTATTTGCCAAATAAAGTTTGAGTGGCCGACCTCGTTTAAGAGGCATCAAGACTGGAGGGTGAACCAATGCCTGCTTGATAGCATCTAAAGCCGTCTGTTGGTCGGGACCCCATTCAAAGGCGATTTTTCCAGCTTTCAACAATTTAGTAATGGGTCTGACCTTGCCAGCAGCATTAGAAATGAAACGCCTCAAATAATTCACCTTACCCAACAGACTTTGGATTTCTTTAACCGTCTTGGGTGGCCGACTATCAAGAATGGCTTTAGCCTTATTGGCATCAATTTCAATTCCTCTCTCATGAACTAAGAATCCTAGAAAGCTCCCGGCTGATATTCCAAAAGCACATTTGGTTGGATTCATCTTCAACTTGTACTTCTTCATTCTTTCAAATGCCTCTTCAAGATTCCTCAAATGTTCATCAAAACTGGAAGATTTAACAATAACATCATCAATATACACTTCCATAGATCTGCCAATTAAATCATGAAAGATTGAATTCATGGCTCTTTGGTAAGTTGCCCCTGCATTCTTTAACCCGAATGGCATGACTGTCCATTCATAAATACCTAAAGCCCCTGGGCATCTGAATGCTGTCTTAGGAATGTCTTCTTCTGCCAAGAATATTTGGTTATAACCTGCATAACCATCCATCAGACTAAGGATTTTATGCCCTGCTGCTGCATCTATCAGCATGTCGGCCATAGGCATCACATATTCGTCCTTAGGGGTAGCTAGGTTCAAATCCCTGAAGTCGATGCATATCCTTATCTTACCATTTTTCTTGACCACTGGCACAATATTAGCCAGCCACTCCGCATAACGGCAAGGTTGAATGAAACCCACTTTGAGAAGTTTTTGGATTTCTTCCTTGATTTGAGGCATCAGATCTGGACTCATTCGCCTTGGAGGTTGTTTGTAAGGTTTACAACCTTCTTTGATGGGCAATCGATGCTCTATTAGACTTCTTGTCAAACCAGGCATCTCTGAATAATCCCATGCTAAACAATCAATGTTGTTTCTAATAACTTCGAGCATCATTGTTTGTTGCTCTTTAGACAAATAACCACTTAACCTGATCACTTTTGGAACCAATTCGGTTCCTAAATTAAACTCCAATAATGGGTCTTGTGATGAAGCTGTTGGTTCTGTTTTTTCTAATAAGTCGGGCCAACGAAATTGTTCATCTTCTTGGAGGTGAACATCCAGAATCCCTTTACTATTTTCTGCTTTATGTAATAACTGTTTTAAATAGAACTTATTAATGAGAGAACTACATACTTCTAAAGTTGTATCTTCCATAACAAACAACTTATACGGAAATGGGTGTGGCTTTATCATGAGCCATACAGTAAAGGTGTTCTTTTAATAGAACATCGAGTTCTGGCCAGTGACTTTGTAACCCTTGTTTGGGTATTCCCTGGCCATATACAACTGAGACATCGGAGCCAAGTGACTAGAATAAAACACTGACTCTTCCACTTGTTCTGTTACGTCGAATGGGTTGTCATTCGCTTCCATTTTAAAGACCTGATTTCCTTCCCAGAACATTAACTGTTGGTGCAAGGTTGATGGCACACATTGAGAGGCATGAATCCAATCTCGTCCCAGCAAAAGAGAGTATGTAGTATCTGCGTCCACAATAAAGAAAACAGTGGAAATTTTCTTTGGTCCGACCTCAATTGTGGCAACCATCATACCTTCAGGCTTGGTCGGCTGCCCTGTAAAACTTGTCATTTCGAATTCCACAGGGGACAGATCATGAATTCCTTTCCCTAGCTTCTTGAGAGTCTTCAATGGCATAACATTAAAGACTGCTCCATTATCCACGAAAACCTTTGTGATTGGTTTCCCACAAATGTGAGCATTAACATACAGCGGTTTCAAATGGGAGTTCGCACCCTCTGGAATAGGAGAAAAGACAATTGAAGGTGCTTCCGACTGAGGCTCAGAATCTGTAATCTTTGCCAACTCTGTTTCCTCTAATTCGTCATCTGCCAAGAATGCCCATAAAGGTTCGTCCATAGTATCATCTACCAGACTCGCCCACGTCGGTTCATCACTCATCTGGTTAATCTCTGTCATTCGACAAGGGATTCGTGGTCCCAGACGAGATTTAACAGATCTTGAATTTTCCTCTGTAGGCACCACTTCTTCCTTCGTCTCATTTCGAGATTGAACCGTCAAGGATTCAATACGAAATTCTTCCAGAGATGGATTGATGTTGATCCGTTCACAATGTTGGCATCTAAAACCTTTAATTATTTCATCTGCCATTCCTTTACCTTTCCCCTGTCCCGACGAACTTCTTTTGGTATAGTCGGAAGCTCCTAATCCGTCCTTCGGTTGCTTTCCTGACCAGACCCGACTGGACCGACTTATTGGAGACTGAATGGCCGCTCCCTGCTCGTCGGTCGTTTGTTCTGCAAAGACTCTAATGGACTGATCTCCTGTCAAGTGGTCGGCTGCATTTTGTTCGTCGGTTCTTTGTTGTACTGCAGGAACTCGTTTCCCATACTTTGCAGCATACCTGCGTTTGGCATTGCGAATCTGTGTACGATTCATACCTGGGAAACGAGGATCTATATCAACGGGTAAAGGCTTTTTATTTCGAGCCCAATCGTTCCCGACTGAACCCGTTTTTCTGGTCGGGTGGTCTCGCACTAAAACCTTTTCCTTCACTTCCACATTAAAAGAACCGTCTGGACGGTCCCATTTTTCAGCGACTGGCCTTTCAACAACTTTGAGTCGTTCTTCCGTTCGGCTGCTGTTTGGCTGATTCCCTTTCTTTTTTCTGGGACTTGCCTGAGTTTGCTCCCCTGTTTGTCCACTATTGACCGAACTTTTCCCTGTTTCCGAACTTGGTTGGATGTCAACCATTGCAGTTGTTACTTTCGGAAATGGTTGCTGGTCTACACCTAAAGTGATGTATTTGAGCCGACCTGTCTTGATGGCCTTTTGAATTTCCTTCCTAAAATGAGTACACTGACTTGTAGTGTGTGTGAAAGAATTATGCCACTTACAATATGGTCTCCCTTTGATTTCTTCTTTAGTGGCAAGTCTTTGGCCCTTTGGAATACGGATCTGCCCATCAGTCAGTAGGATATCAAAGATTTCATCAGCTTTCGAACTATCAAAGGTCGGTTGCTCCTTTCCTTCAGATCCTGGTACTGGCTTCAATTTAGGACATACATACGGTTTTCCAGAAAGGATTTCGGCTGCCATCTCTTCTGACTGATTAAAATCAAAGTCGCATGTTTCTGTTCCCATACTCGCCATATGTTGGCCTCTATTACGCCTGTTATGCTGATCTTCCTCTCTGAACAAAGACTCTAGACGTCCTGCCTTGGATGCAAGACTTGCCAAATCCTCAACATCCAGGGCAGTGAGTGCCTTTCTTAAACGATTATGCATATTCCGGACCACTAAATTGGTCATCTCTTTCTCACTGATTACCGTAGGACATCGTCCCTTCATCAATCGTACCCTTTCTATAAACTGTGAAGCAGTTTCTTCTGGATACTGTCTCAATTCAAGTAAATCAGTTAAAGACACAACTGGTAAAGGATTGAAGAATCTAGCGTGAAATGCCATCTCCAGTCCTTCCCATGTCTGAATTTGTCCAGGAGGTAGACTTACAAACCATGAAAACGCCGTTCTGGTAAGAGACAAACCAAACAGCTGTAACTTATAAAAAGGGTTATTGCCAACTTCTCCTAATTGTGCTGTGAACCGACCAACATGTTCTATGGTGGAAGATCCGTCCTCCCCTGAGAATGCATGAAAGTCGGGTGGTCGAAAATTCCTTGGGAGAGGGTGTTCATGAATGATCCTTTCTGGGAAAGGTCTTTGATATGCAGGGCGGTTAGCCATCTGAGGAGTTAATCCATACTGATCCCTTAATATATGTGCAATCTCATCAGGATCTACATGAAAGCGTTGATGATCAGGAACCTGGAACGGATCCTGCACAGGAATATGAATCGGATCATGTATATATCCTTCAGGCCTGTCCTCCCTTGTATTGTTCGGCTGCGAATTGGTAACCCTTGGTCCCAGTGGAACATTGTTGGGAAAAGTCAAAGGAGTTTTTCCCCGATCCATTCGGTTGGGATTTGTGGCACTTGGGAATGTACTATCCACGAATGATGGCCCTGCGAAATTTGCCTGTGGTCTGGACGGTGACACTCCTGGTGGCGTTTGAGTGGGTTGAAGACTAACCCTTGACAATGCTTGATCTATCATGTTCTGCAACTGACTCTGTTGCTCACGCAACATGTTCGTTTGTTGCTCACGCAACATATTCTGCATAACCAAGGTATGCTGGTTGTTCATTTGTTGAACATAAGACCACCAATCAGTTGGTGGTTGTGGGATTTCCCCGGCATTTGGCACAATGGGTGGTGGAACGGATTCTCCCACCGGTGTCGAAGATGCTTGCGGTTGTGACCCTGCCATAACCCTTCCGATGATTCGGCCGGATCTAAGACGTATGAAATTATCGCCGGAATTGGGATGAGCAATTTTGTCTTGCTCCCACTGTGGTCGCCAATTTGTTGATGTAATTTTTCAACAAAAATAAAGTAAAATTCAAAGATATAGAAAATATCCTTAAACTTGATTAATTAGTGCCTGAGATTAGGAATCTCTAAACACTGTACGGTACATAAAATAAACTGGAAAATAAAATACTGAAATTTAAAGTGGTGATCCCCAAATCTGACTTTGCTTTGTTGAAGTTGATTGAAGATGCCTTGCCAAATGATAATCCAAATCCTTAAATATTTTTTGGGAAACCGTACTGAAAACCGTCACCCGAACGGTTACAACGTCTCCTTCTCAACCGTCTTCCAACCTTTCTCATGCTGACACGTGTCCCCAGCAGACCAAAATTCCCTATATTTCGCTCCTTGAGCCGACCACAAACCTTCCGCTCTTTTGGCCCGACTTCGTCCTTCGTCCGACCTACTTCTTCGCCCGACCCCACTTGGGCCGACCTCCATATCAACCGCCCCCTGTCTTTGATCAAAGGCCTCCGCGTTTGTCCGACTCCGCCTTCTATCCGACCTACAGTTTACCCGACCTGCGGATATCCTATCTCGACAACTTTTCTGTCTCGAAGACCTTCCGACTTGAGGTCTTTCCGTCTTGCGGACCTCCCGACCTGAAGACCTTCCGACTTGAGGTCTTTCCGTTTTGCGGACCTCCCGACCTGAAAACCTTCCGACTTGAGGTCTTTCCGTCTTGCGGATCTCCCGACCTGAAGACCGTCCGACTGGAGGTCTTTCATCTTGAGGGCCTCCCGACCTGAAGACCTTCCGACTTGAGGTCTTTCCGTCTTGCGGACCTCCCGACCTGAAGACCTTCCGACTTGAGGTCTTTCCGTCTTGCGGACCTCCCGACCTGAAGACCATCCGACTTGAGGTCTTTCATCTTGAGGACCTTCCGACCTGAGGTCCTTCCGTCCTGAGGACCTACCGACCTGAGAACCTTCCGTCCTGAGGACCTACCGACCTAAAAACCTTCCGTCCTGAGGTCTTTCCGTCCTGAGGACCTACCGACCTGAGGTCCTTCCGTCCTGAATTTTCCTTAGAAATAAATAAATAAATTTATTTTCCTTGATTTCCTTACGGTATCCTTCAGCCAGTTCAATCAACCCTATTGCCAGGCCCATTCCTCGTTTTACCTTGGGCTTTTAACCTAATTCTAAATTTCGTACGTAACAAATACAAAGGAAAAACATTTAAAAAATAAAAACACTAAATACACTAATTTCGAACTTTCTACAACAAATACGAGTAGCACTGCAATTAGAATTATAGAGCACAAAGTAAGTATAATCTATAACATGCTATATAATACAAATGAAAAACGTTGAAAAACAAAAGCGCTAAATACACTAATTTCGAACACTCTCCAACAAACGAAAATCACTACAATTAGAACTATAGAGTCCAAAGTAAGTATAATCTATAAAATGCTATAAAATACAAAGGAAAAACATTGAAAAAACAAAAGCACTAAATATACTAATTTCGAACAATCTACAACAAATACGAAAATCACTGCAATTAGAACTATAGAGCCCAAAGTAAGTATAATCTATAACATTCTATAAAATACAAAGGAAAAACATTTAAAAAACAAAAGCACTAAATACACTAATTTCGAACATTCTACAACAAATTCGAAAAGCACAGTAAATTTAGAACTATAGAGCACAAAGTAAGTATAATCTATAACATGCTATATAATACAAAAGAAAAACGTTGAAAAAACAAAAGCGCTTAATACACTAATTTCGAACACTCTCCAACAAATACGAAAATCACTACAATTAGAACTATAGAGCCCAAAGTAAGTATAATCTATAACATGCTATATAATACAAAGGAAAAACATTTAAAAAACAAAAGTACTAAATACACTAATTTCGAACATTCTGCAACAAATACGAAAAGCACTGCAATTAGAACTATAGAGCACAAAGTAAGTATAACCTAGAACATGCTATATAATACAAAGGAAAAACATTTAAAAAACAAAAGTACTAAATACACTAATTTCGAACATTCTGCAACAAATACGAAAAGCACTGCAATTAGAACTATAGAGCACAAAGTAAGTATAACCTAGAACATGCTATATAATACAAAGGAAAAACATTTAAAAAACAAAAGCACTAAATACACTAATTTCGAACATTCTGCAACAAATACGAAGAGCACTGTAATTTTAGAACTATAGAGCACAAAGTACGTATCATCTATAACATGCTATATAATATAAAGAAAAACATTGAAAAAACAAAAGCACAAAATACACTAATTTCGAACATTCGGCAACAAATACGAAAAGCACTATAATTTTAGAACAATACAGCACAAAGTAGGTATAATCTATAACATGCTACATAATACAAAGGAAAAACATTGAAAAAACAAAAGCGCTAAATAAACTAATTTCGAACACTCTACAACAAATACGAAAAGCACTGGAATTAGAACTATAGAGCACAAAGTAACTATAATCTATAACATGCTATATAATACAAAGGAAAAACATTGAAAAAACAAAAGCGCTAAATATACTAATTTCGAACACTCTATAACAAATAAGAAAAGCACTGCAATTAGAACTATAGAGCACAAAGTATGTATAATCTATAACATGCTATATATAATACAAAGGAAAAACATTAAAAAAGCAAAAGTGCTAAATACACTAATTTCGAACACTCTACAACAAATACGAAAAGCACTACAATTAGAACTATAGAGCACAAAGTAAGTACAATCTATAACATTCTATATAATACAAAGGAAAAACCTTAGAAAGCAAAAGCGCCTAATACACTAATTTCGATCACTCTACAAACAAATATGAAAAGCACTGCAATTAGAACTATAGAGCACAAAGTAATTATAATCTATAATATGCTATATAATACAAACGAAAAACGTTGAAAAAAAAAGTGCTAAATACAACAATTTCGAACACTCTACGACAAATACGAAAAAGCACTTCAATTAGAACTATAGAGCACAAAGTAAGTATAATCTATAACATTCAATATAATACAAAGGAAAAACATTTGAAAAACAAAAGCACTAAATACACTAATTTCGAACATTCTACAACAAATACGAAAAGCACTGTAATTTTAGAACTATAGAGGACAAAGTAAGTAAAATCTATAACATGCTATATAATACATAGGAAAAACATTGAAAAAACAAAACTGCTAAATACACTAATTTCGAACACTCTACAACAAATACGAAAAGCACTGCACTTAGAACTATAGAGCACAAAGTAAGTATAATCTATAATTTTCTATATAATACAAAGGAAAAACGTTTAAAAAATAAAAGCACTATATACACTAATTTCGAACTTTCTACAATAAATACGAAAAAACACTGCAATTAGAACTATAGAGCACAAAGTAAGTATAATCTATAACATGCTATACAATATAAAGGAAAAACATTGAAAAAACAAAAGCGCTAAATACACTAATTTCGAACATTCTACAACAAATACGAAAAGCACTGTACTTTTAGAACTATAGACCACAAAGTAAGTAAAATCTATAACACGCTATATCATACAATGGAAAAACATTGAAAAAACAAAAGAGCTAAAAACACTAATTTCGAAAACTATACAACAAATACGAAAAGCACTGCAACTAGCACTATAGAGAACGAAGTAAGTATACTCTATAACATTCTATATAATACAAATGAAAAACCTTAGAAAGTAAAAGCGCTAAATACAGTAATTTCGAACACTCTACAACAAATACAAAGAGCACTGTAATTTTAGAACTATCGAGAACAAACTAAGTATAATCTATAATTTTCTATATAATGCAAACGAAAAACATTTAAAAAATAAGCACTATATACACTAATTTCGAACTTTCTACAACAAATACGAAAAACACTGCAATTAGAACTATAGAGCACAAAGTAACTATAATCTATAACATTCTATACAATACAAAAGAAAAACATTTAAAAAACAAAAGCACTAAATACACTAATTTCGAACATTCTACAACAAATTCGAAAAGCACTGTAATTTTAGAACTATAGAGCACGAAGTAAGTAAAATCTATAAGATGCTATATAATACAAAGGATAAACATTGAAAAAACAAAAGTGCTAAATACACTATTTTCGAATACTCTACAACAAATACGAAAAGCACTGCAATTAGAACTATAGAGCACAAAGTAGGTATAATCTATAACATTCTATATAATATAGAGGAAAAACATTTAAAAAAAAAAACGCTAAATACACTAATTTCGATCACTCTACAAACAAATATGAAAAGCACTGCAATTAGAACTATAGAGCATAAAGTAATTATCATCTATAACATGCTATATAATATAAAGAAAAATATTGAAAAAACAAAAGTGCTAAATACACTAATTTCGAAAACTCTACAACAAATACGAAAAGCACTACAATAAGAACTATAGAGCACAAAGTAAGTATAATCTATAACATTCTATATAATACAAAGGAAAAACATTTGAAAAACAAAAGCACTAAACTCACTAATTTCGAACATTCTGTAAGAAATACGAAAAGCACTGTAAATTTAGAACTATAGAGCACAAAGTAAGTAAAATCTAAAACATGCTATATAATACAAAGGAAAAACATTGAAAAACCAAAACTGCTAAATACACTAATTTCGAACACTCTACAACAAATACGAAAAGTAGTGCACTTAAAACTATAGAGCACAAAGTAAGTATAATCTATAATTTTCTATATAATACAAAGGAAAAACATTTAAAAATAAAAACACTAAATACACTAATTTCGAACTTTCTGCAACAAATACGAGTAGCACTGCAATTAGAATTATAGAGCACAAAGTAAGTATAATCTATAACATGCTATATAATACAAATGAAAAACGTTGAAAAACAAAAGCGCTAAATACACTAATTTCGAACACTCTCCAACAAACGAAAATCACTACAATTAGAACTATAGAGTCCAAAGTAAGTATAATCTATAAAATGCTATAAAATACAAAGGAAAAACATTGAAAAAACAAAAGCACTAAATATACTAATTTCGAACACTCTACAACAAAACGAAAATCACTGCAATTAGAACTATAGAGCCCAAAGTAAGTATAATCTATAACATTCTATAAAATACAAAGGAAAAACATTTAAAAAACAAAAGCACTAAATACACTAATTTCGAACATTCTACAACAAATTCGAAAAGCACAGTAAATTTAGAACTATAGAGCACAAAGTAAGTATAATCTATAACATGCTATATAATACAAAGAAAAAACGTTGAAAAAACAAAAGCGCTTAATACACTAATTTCGAACACTCTCCAACAAATACGAAAATCACTACAATTAGAACTATAGAGCCCAAAGTAAGTATAATCTATAACATGCTATATAATACAAAGGACAAACATTGAAAAAACAAAAGCACTAAATATACTAATTTCGAACACTCTACAACAAATACGAAAATCACTGCAATTAGAACTATAGAGCCCAAAGTAAGTATAATCTATAACATTCTATATAATACAAAGGAAAAACATTTAAAAAACAAAAGCACTAAATACACTGATTTCGAACATTCTACAACAAATTCGAAAAGCACTGTAAATTTAGAACTATAGAACACAAAGTAAGTAAAATCTATAACATGCTATATAATACAAAGGAAAAATATTGAAAAAACAAAAGTGCTAAATACACTAATTTCGAACACTCTACAACAAATACTAAAAGCACTGCAATTAGAATTATAGAGCACAAAGTAAGTATAATCTATAACATGCTACATAATACAAAGGAAAAACATTTAAAAAACAAAAGACTAAATATACTAATTTCGTACACTCTACAACAAATACGAAAAGCACTGCAATTAGATCTATAGAGCACAAAGTAAGTAAAATCTATAACATACTACATAACAAAAAGGAAAAACATTAAAAAAACAAAAGCGCTAAATACACTAATTTCGAACACTCTACAACAAATACGAAAATCACTGTAATTTTAGAATTATAGAGCACAAAGTAAGTATAATCAATAACATGCTATATAATACAAAGGAAAAACATTGAAGAAACGAAAGCGCAAAATAAACTAATTTCGAACATTCTACAACAAATACGAAAAGCACTGTAATTTTAGAACTATAGAGCACAAAGTAAGTATAATCTATAAGATGCTATATAATAAAAAAGAAAACCATTGAAAAACAAAAGCGCCAAATATACGAATTTCGAACACTCTACGACAAATAAGAAAAGCACTGCAATTAGAACTATAGAGCACAAAGTAAGTATAATGTATAACATGCTATATATAATACAAAGGAAAACATTTAAAAAACATAAGCGCTAAATACAATAATTTCGAACACCCTACAACAAATAAGAAAATAATGCAATTAGAACTATAGAGCCCAAAGTAAGTATAATCTATAACATGCTATATAATATAAAGGAAAAACATTGAAAAAGCAAAAGTGCTAAATACACTAATTTCGAACATTCTACAACAAATACGAAAAGCACTTCAATTAGAACTATAGAGCACAAAGTAAGTAAAATCTATAACATGCTATATAATATAAAGGAAAAACATTGAAAAACAAAACTGCTAAATACACTAATTTTGAACACTCTACAACAAATACGAAAAGCATTGCACTTAGAACTATAGAGAACAAAGTAAGTATAATCTATAACATGCTATATCATACAATGGAAAACATTGAAAAAACAAAAGTGCTAAATACACTAATTTCGAAAACTCTACAACAAATACGAAACGCACTGCAATTAGAAGTATAGAGCACAAAGTAAGTATAATCTATAACATTCTATATAATACAAAGGAAAAACGTTAGAAAGCAAAAGCGCTAAATACACTAATTTCGAACACTCTACAACAAATACGAATAGCACAACAATTAGAACTATGGAGCACAAAGTAAGTATAATCTATAACATGCTATATAATACAAAAGAAAAACATTGAAAAAACAACAGTGCTAAATACACTAATTTCGAACACTCTACAACAAATACGAAAAGCACTGCAATTAGAACTATAGAGCACAAAGTAAGTATAATGTATAACATGCTATATATAATACAAAGGAAAACATTGAAAAAACATAAGCGCTAAATACAATAATTTCGAACACTCTACAACAAATAAGAAAAAAATGCAATTAGAACTATAGAGCCTAAAGTAAGTATAATCTATAACATGCTATATAATATAAAGGAAAAACATTGAAAAAGCAAAGTGCTAAATACACTACTTTCGAACATTCTACAACAAATACGAAAGCACTGCAATTCGAACTATAGAGCACAAAGTAAGTAAATCTATAACATGCTATATAATATAAGGAAAACATTGAAAAAAAAACTCCTAAATAAAATATTTTGAACACTCTACAACAATACGAAAATCACTGCAATTAGAACTATAGAGCACAAAGTAAGTATAATCTATAACATACTATATAATACAAAAGAAAAA